>NC_052614.1:48812081-48950691 GCF_016545825.1 Eucalyptus grandis
GGATTTATAAGGACCACACTATCTCACTGTCATCATATCAGCAGGGGTCCGAGTATTCTCGCAAACGGTACAACTTTACCAACGTGAGAGGTCTTTGTTGAAATTGTGATGAAGTCTTGGTCAATGGCTCATCAAAGGGGACCATCAAGGTTGAAGCCGATGGACAAAAATGCTGCACGATCATCTCTGGGTTTACAAGTCAAGAACCCTGCGAAAAGAGATAGAGTAATCTTGCTCGTACTTCTTCAAGCAATGTTTATAGACATATGAAATCCTACGTTAATTGAAGTGCCCCTATTATGAAGAGACGTTTTACAATAAGATGCAATGTAGGCTTGACTCATGTGTGAAAGGGTGAGAGCTGGTGATCGCCTTGGCATTTGTCACCGGTCTTTCTTCTCACGGTCCGATGAAGGTTCTATGGACCACAACAGCAATTTCTCTTGGGAATACAAATGGCTGTGTTTTTTGATTGGGGCATTGGCCTTGCTTTTACCAGGCACACTGCTTTTTAATGCCCCTATTTCTCTTTTCAATTTTTCATTCATGGGTATTGACCTTGCTTTTACCAAGTACACTGCTTTTTTATGCCCCAGTTTTTGTTCTTGTTGCTTGAGGAACTAATCTTGACAAGTTCAAACGCCTTTGTTAGACTATTGAGTCTTCATCTTTTGCTAGTGCTTCTAATTATACTGCTCGAGTGGCAGCAACTTCTGCTTTGCCTCCATGTGAGGGTGAATTTACAGACTCAATTGGGTCGTACAATGGATACAAATGCGTAAAGAAAGAATTGCTCTTCACAACTCTAGGGAACTTAAATTAACGCAAGTGTTCATATGCAATAAAGACACTCAAAGATTGATGCAAGTGCAAGCAAGAGAATTTCTATCCCTTTTCCCACCTCGTGATGGTGACTTGCCTTCAACTTGTCCTAGTGTGCGGTGGTTCTTCGACGGGGGTTAGGACAGAAACTTCACCAGTGTAAGGAGCTCAAAGGAGTGAGCAATGAAATGCCTCTCCCTGTCTTGGTTATCGTACTATTCGCGAGAGAACTCTTTACCCTGTAGTCATGGAATTTTCTGCACTCATCTCACAAGTGTATAGATAGGGGACTGTGTGTAGGATATGGCTTGCCTGTCATCATTCTGAGGCGCCTCATCGTATTCTTCACTTAGCTGTCTATTCTAATAATCCTTTATAGAATCAAAGATTTAGACAAACAAAATCATCATGCAAAATTCACCTGGAAAAAGGCATGCAGTGTATGATGTGATAGAGTTTGTAGTCTCAAAATAAATGAATGGCTTTTTACTCAAGAAAAACTTATCAACAGCTTTAGGGGTGTTTGCTTGGTGAAATGGTATTCACAAATGTGTTGAAACTTGAACATCAAAAGAGTTATTTACAAAGGGTTATTCACAAAGGGGTGTCGATGGTTGTCCCTATTGATTAGGGATATGACACATGAATGATCAGCCAAGGATTAAGAATTTGATCAGGCATCTCTGCTTTTGCCCATGTAGAAGAGAAGATGTACAAGTAGATCAATTAGTCTGGCCAAAATCAAATGTAAGTTGAGGTCTGAAGATTTTCTGTCATTTGCTTTAGCGATTACTCAGGACGATATTTCGTTTAGGAGAGTTTTTCATGCCTCTCATTGATTTATTATCCTTGTTTTTGATAGTCAAGTGATCCTGCAACAAGACATGCTTCTCGTTGATTTGTTATCCTTGCTTTTGATAGTTAGGTGATCCTGCAACAAACAAGAGGGAATGTGTTAGTCATGAACTCTTTCAAGAGTTGAAAAACTGGAAGCGATACAACTTTACCCTTCACTAGTTTGCAAATGATTGGGTGAACCTGAAGTGAGAGGGAGACACGAAGTCCTATGTCCCTTACTTCGTTAGGTCAATTATTCTCTAAATTGGCTCCTGGATGACACATCCTTTTACACGAAGTTAGGTGAATTCGATGCGAATCTTTTCCATGTACTAGCTTGGCCAATATTGATTTGCCAAACCTAACCATCAAGTTTGGTTCTTGAATCCCAATGCTTCCTGTCGATAGGGAAAATATGTCACAAGTGAGTTCAGATACTGGGAGTATTGGAAACGATACCAAATTACCCTTCCTTAGAGTTTGTATTTGCTCACTCCTAGGGATATTTAAATATTAATGACAGCCTTTTCGTCTCGGCACAGTTTGGCATTTCTTCCGATTGGCCTTCCTCACTCATGGCCATGTATGCACGATTGATGGTTGTTGATTTATCTTCAATGCCTTCCTTCTGTGGAATTTTCTTATGTCTTTAACTATAGCATCATTGGGCAAAAGTCATGTACCTCAAGCTTCTATGGAATCTGAGATCAAAATCTCAAGCTTTCTGATGGCAATTACTCCTTGGAAGAACATGTGTCTGGAGTACGAAGTGAGGTTTCTAGGCCCTAAGTCACAATTTGAGATAAGGGGTTAGAGACGCCTCAACCCGACTAGATTTTCTCCTGTTGTGATAGCCAATTCAAGAGGAGAAATTCATTTTACTGTGCTTCTTGGCTTGTCAAAGCTGGAAATCCCATTGATGAAACCACAGCATCTAGTTGCTCAGGCATGTTGTGGGGAAAAGATGTCGCTACGACTTGAGAAGGAGTTGGGCAGGAGCGAGCTCTTGGGAACGGCTTGATTTCAACCGTATGCCCGTACCTATTACGTCCTATTTTCGTTTCCCGTAAATAGAAGAGAGAGGACATCATTTCTAAAATTATATTTAGAGAATAAAACTTACCTCCTTTGAAGTGGGATGATCTTTTTTGCTTGCCCCACTGCCTTCTTGAAAGGGTGTTTTTGAATTTGGTGAGCTCACACGATGTGCTAGCTTTAAATGCCTCCTAGTCACACTAAGTCAAAGGGAATGATATTCTGAGACACGAAGTGAGTAAGTCAAAGACAAACATGATTAGATTTATCATTTTTTTTTTTTGAAAGATTTTGGTGATGAAGTGTTTTCTATTTTGAAAATATGTATTCAAGGGAGAAAAAGCATGAGAAAGTCCAGCCCTCGTATTCTCCTTGGATGATATTTTTTTTTATGATTGGATAGCATCACCGGGCTGGTTTGGGATACCGCCTCATGCTCTTAAAATATTTTCAACTTTATTTAATAGGTAGATTTACATTTTTGGGAAAAGTGTTTTCAAAAGTTAGTTCCTCAAGCAGAACTGATATTGAAAATAAAAACAAGCCAGACTTAAGAAAGATGTACAAGTTCCCACGTATGGGAATACGAAAGGGAATTAAAAAGGGTTCTACTTGAGTGGGCCTACACCCATTTCCCCCGATGGTCTTTCGTTGATGGCGCCCATGAAAAGGTCTCCAAACATGGTGGTCATGTCATCTAGCCCTTCTTTCTCTCGTTGCTAAGGGTGGCACTTCATTGCCCGAATAATACCCGCCTTCACCAGCCCTTGATAAATGTCGGTATGTGCTTCGACATTTCTGCTCTGACTGTCTTTAGAACTAAATACCGTGTTTACTTTGTCAGTATGATCAGGGAGCGGATTGCTCAGGAATAAGAAAGCTTTAGTGTCTAATAGGTTTTGGATTCGACTTTTGAGAACGAAACACTCATTAGTCGAGTACCCCACTTCTCCCCTGTGATAGTCGCATTTTTTGGACGGATCATAGCTGGAGAAGCTTTCTGTGTTTGGTCGCTTTGGCTCAGTCGAGAGGAGGTTCTTATTCTGGAGGACTGCCAAAACCTATGATAGAGATCCGGGAAGTGGAGTAAATTGTCTCCTGTTGCTGTAACGCTGGGACGGCTGACGTTTGGTGGTTTGTTGTTGTCTTGCCCTTGTCTGAATTGTTAGAGGATGATTACAGGTTGCATTGACATTTACTGGGGGTTCTTTGTATTTCTTCATGCTGAGCCTACTCGTGGGTGCAGATTCAGTGAACCGACCCTCCCTCAATCCTATCTTGATTTGCTCTTCTACTGGAATGAGTTGATTAAATGATTCAGCAATCGTGGTTACCATTTGATTGCGATGCTCATAGGGGAGAGTTTTGATAAATATCTTTCTCAGCTTGAAATTGGCTGGTTCGGGACTAATTGGGGTGGCTAGATTTCTCCGTCCAATGGCATACTCTTTGAATGATTCATACTTTTTCTTTTCAGTACGCTCAAGATCCTTGCGAGAAGAGGTAATGTCCATTATGAACTCATACTGCTTGAGGAATGCCTCACTCACTTCGCTCCATGTTTCGAGGAGGCTTATGTTCTTTGTGATGTACCATCTCAGGGTAGGACCTACTAGACTTGATTGGAACAACTGGATCATCAAGGGTGCATTATTGGCGTGTTGGGCCATCCATACTAAGTACATTTGCAAATGAGTCATTGGGCAAGTCGTGCCGTCATACTTTTCAAATTCGGGCATTTTGAATTTTTCTAGCATTGTGACTTTGGAATAAATGGAGAGGTCCATCGAAGTAGGATCTTGGAGGCCTTGCAGTTGTTTCAGTCTCTTCTCAAGCTTTTTGAGACGTTTGTCATGTTCAGTCTTAGACAAACTGTATGGCTTAGCTTTCTCAATCGTGGTTTGGTGTGGATCATTCTCCAATTCGGATATGCTATCGTTGGTATCTCCACCTTGATCACCCATGGTAGATGATTGTGGCAAGAATACCTCGATTGAGGCCGGGGCGGGAGTAAGTTTGCTCTGGATGGAGTCTATCTGCTTTGAGAGTTGTTGAAGCATATTGAAGACTTGCTTCATTTCGCTTTCCACGACCGCAATACGGCTTGGTACATTTTCTTCAGCCATTCTTGCTCTTGCTTTTGAGCGAGTCTGGATTGACGAACGTTGACGTTCCTAGTCATGAATAAACAAGCGTGTGTGAATACAAGGCGTAAATGGGGAGTCAGTCCATGATGACTACCTAATCCTACCCTTTTGTTTGTTTATGAAAGTGTAGAGGATTTCCTAAGCATAGATTGAAAAAGGCATGTGACATATTTGCATGGACTAGAAAGATACTCAATTTGAAAGGCAAAGAAAGTATGAATTGCAACAAATTTTGAAAAAGACTTCTATCCCTTTTGAAGCGAATGATTTTGAAGTAAATGAAAATTCTTGCAGAAAGGGACTTTATAACATGCTTGAGGAAAAAACACCATTTGAAAGTAATTTCCTTTGCCAATGCTATCTTTTCTCCTTTTTTTTTTTAAAGAAAAGAAAAACTTTATGACAATTATTTCCAAATTTAAATGATCGTGGTATTAAATCCTAGACTAATCATGGACCGCTCAATATATGCAGGAAGGTAAGTAAATTGCAAAGTACATGAAAAAAACTTACATCACGCGAGAAAATTGATGACAATCACATAGACATGCGCATGATATATATAGCTCGATTTCTAACTAAGAAGGTTTGTTGAGATTAAAAGGATATCCGCCCGTCGCAAGCTCGCGTTAGCAGCATACCCTTCTAACCTTGGCTAAGAAATTCGGGGAAAAAAAAAGGCAACCTCTACATCGTAGTCCCGCGTTCGAGGTCGTATCTTTCTTAACACCATCCTAGAAATCCTATGGCGGCCCAGGTCCGATGGCCGGGTTGTGTGTGCCATGTGTAGTGCTAAAACAATAAAGCATGCACAATAGTTTATAATCACAAAACAATCTATTTTAACCAAAATTAAAATAAACATTTAAGCTACTGACCTGTATAAAGAAAAAAAACAAGTCAGTAAAATATTTAAACAAGATAGAATGGCCTAAGTCCTCAAATAGTCCCCAGCGGAGTCGCCAAGCTATCGCGACCTCTTTTTTTCGGCGCCCGCAGTCAGGTACGAGCGCCTAAGGAAGCTAATGGCTCGGCTGAAATTAGTTATACCCGAACTCTCCAGAGTCTACCAATTCACGACTTTAATAGTCTGAGTTTTTAACCTGTAAATCAATTTTTAAAATGGAGTCGCCACTAATCAATTTGAGGTGGGTTGATTAGAAACCCAAGTGAAGTATCGGGAGAAATACTCACTCCCGCACAACTGTGAGAAATTAGGATCGGGACTTGATTACACTACTTAATTACTAATCCCCTTTCGGTATCTAATCTTGTTTAAACCCTGAGGTTTTTTGGATGCTTGAGGGATTTTCCATGCATTTTTTAGAGGAAAAACATTTTTTGAGTCTTTTTCTAATTTTTTGGAAAAATACAAGTCTTTTTGGCTTTTTCTGATTTTTTTGGCCTTTTTTGGGAAAATATGATATTTTTGATTTTTATAATTTTTTTTAGAAAATAAATTATTTTTTATTTTTAATTAAAATATTATTTTATATTAAAATATTATAAAAATGAACCGGTCCGATCTAGGGTTGGGTCCGACTCGGGCTGTTCGCCTAGAACGCAAACGGGCCTGCAACGCAGGCTCGACTCATTTTTTTTTCTTTTTTAAGCGTAAAAGCCCAAACCTATTTTTTTGGCCCACTTCACAAAAAATTTAGCCCAACACAACCTAGCCCACGCGTGCAGGCCTTACCCGGGAAACCCTACCCGAATGCCAACCCGGCTCCGCTCGACTTCGACTGGTTCATAGTCGCGACCCGATCATGGAACCCTACCCGGATGCAACCCGCTTCGACCCGACGCAATGCCTCCTTCCTCTTTCGCTTGGACGCGACGTTGACGGAGGAGCCGGGACGGCAGACGGCGTCGACAATGGCAGCGATATGGAGGATAGCAACTGTAGGTTGATGCGGCGTGGCGGCACGGTGGCAGTGACGGGTGGAGATGCGAGAGGGGCACGGCGGACGAGCGCGACCAGCGCTTGGAGCTTCCGTGAGCTCGATGGCCGTGAGCTGCGGCTGCCAACCCCAGTAAGCGAGGCGAAAAAACGAGAAGGGGGTCGAGATGATCACCGATTTCAATCGAGGCTCGTCGGTAGGGGGCAGCACGGCGGTGGATGACTCGTGTGTCGCAAAGGCCGATCTCGTGGATCCTCCTCGATCTGGTCTTTTGCTTTCCGAATCCGAGGGCAAGGGATGGCGCGCGCACGCATCGGAAGGTGACGACGGCACAGCACTCGACCGGAGTTTCGGTGTGGACGGTCGACGGCGTCGGGAGGGACGGCAGCAACGGTGGGGTGTCGAAAGTAGTGGTGATCCGGTGCGGTGACGGCGTCAGGGTGGTTGGGAGCGTTTGGTTTGGCACAGGGATGGCGTCGGGCAGCGTCGACGGCACCTCCTTTCTCCTCGAATCCAACCTTCCCTCCCCCGATTCCTCTCTCGCTCAGCCTCCACTTGCTCGGATCTCTCCCCCTCGAGCTCGCTTGCCGCTGACCTCCCCCGAAGTCTCTCGGAGGGAGGTCGTTCGAGCTTCGCAACCTGATCTCTCGCGTGCTCGCTCGTTGATTCTCCCTGAAGTCCTTGAAGGGAAAATCTCCGAGTTCGTCGTGCTTTGCCATCGTCGGGAGAAGCCTATTTATAGGCGAGGGGGCGGCCGGTCGATTGGAGCTTCGACCGCCAATCTTCGCACGCCGAACCGCCTCTGCCGGCCGAACCGACGTCCCATCCGAGCTCCTCCACAAGGCGTGCTCGGCATTGAAGGAAGTCCATGATGGCGCCCGAGATCTGTCTCTTCTGGCCGACGTCGGTCTACCCTCCTCGGCCGTAGGTTGTCTTCGAGCGCGTCGTCGTCACTGCGCGTGAACTACAGAGGCGGAGAAGGAAGGAGCGAGGAAGAAGAAGAAGGAAGAAGAAGGAGAAAAAGGAGGGGGGCAAGTCGTGCGAGCCCACGTGAAGAAAAGGGGGCTGTTGCTTTTGTTTTTTCTTTGTTTTTATTTATTTTTTTTGTTTTTGTTATTTGTTTTGTTTATTATTCGAAAAAAAAGGGAAACATACATAAATAAAGAAACTAAGGCCAAATTAATAACCTAATTAAAATTTAGGCGTCAGCATATATATATAACGCAATTTATAGTGCAATATGATAGACCTTAAGACATTTTTTCAAATAGCCAAATGCCCAATTAACATAATTATCCTTTTCCCTGGTGGTTTGCATCTTAAGTGCCCCCTCTTGTTTCGTTCCTCCATTTTATTTTCTCACACTCCAGTCGTCCTTCTCTTTCTCAGAATTAGTGGGCCCAGTAGAACTCTTCACTTTCAAATCAGCATCTGCTTTTTCTCTACCTCCTCCAATCAATGGTTTTTGCATTATCACCCCATCATTCCTACCACTATGATTCTCTCCGCTTTGATGATTCTCTCCGCTTTGAATCTTGCTTTCCAAAGAGTGAAACGAAGAAGATTTGTATAAAGGGAGAAAAGGTAAGATTAAAATTACTCTAGAATATTGATTTAAATTGTTTCATAATGGGTAAAGTTCCATCGTATTTATCGTTTGTTTGACTTTACACATTTATCATTCTATCTTATGAAGGTAACGTAGTGCATGAGCTTTTGTGGAATTTTTCAATGATGTTTCAGATCGGAAGTTGGAGCTGTGAAGGTACTGCGAAAGTGTTAGTCCAGAACATATGTCGGTCTCAGCGGAGGAGGCCACTTGTATAACTATTTGAAAATGCACAACAAATGGGCACAACTGGACATTATAAGTTATAACCTTTTTTTTTTTTCTCAAGATTTGAACTTTTTCCTTTTAGTAAAGTTGTTTATAAGATAGAAAAGATTTTAAATCGAAGACACGAATCATAATATAGAATTAGTAATCTAGGCATTCCCTGAAAGAATATTTATGAAATATCTAATGAAAAAGTTTTAGGGAAGAAAGAAGTATTATGATCAAATAGGACCTCCTTAATTTGTAATATAGATGAAGTTATCAGTTTCATTTTGACACTTCCAATAATGTTTCGTTTACAATTCTAAGTTGATTCAAAAGGAAAGGGTGTGCTACTTTTTCTTTAGCTCTTTCTGTCTAAACAGTCAGAAACTCACACGAGCCCGTTTATTTTGGTTAACATTGAAAACAAATCAAGTATCCAATCACATAACTTAAGGTGATTCTTTGTTGCAAAGAGAAACCTGCTCTTTTCACTGTCTCTAGCTCTTGTACTTTTTTGGCCGAGTCACAATGAAAAACATAAATTGGTCAGAAGAAAAAGAAAACAAACCATTTACATTTACTTATAGGTTAGAAAAAAAGGCTTGCACTTCCATATTCGAGACAAATTTAGCAAATGTTCCTCTAAATATGGAATATTCTGTTAAATTTCTCTTGAAGTTTAAATTTTTCCCTTTTTTCTTTTTTAATTGTTTGTGGGAATTTTCCTTTGTTAATCCTCAACTACCTTTTGTTTGATTATATTAGTGTTGAACCACATGCGTGGCACATAATCTAGGGGCGTGCATCAGTCCCGATCTAACTTGAGGATTAAATCGGATTGGCTGGTTCTTAATAGTTCCCAAAGAAATCAATTCGATTTCTAGTTCCAAAATTTTGAAACCAAGAATAACTAGTCTGGTTCTCAAAGGGAGGAATTGTATGGAGCGGATTGGACTAGATTGAACAAATGGAACCAACCCAAAGTATTTTTTTAAATTTTTTTTATTGCATAAACCTTGAAAATAATAAAAGAAAATAACACTGTCAGCCCTCGGGACAACTCGAGAATTGGACCAAGATTAGCTAGTTCAATCCAGTCCAATTCTAGGGTAGACATGGTTGGTTCCTAATTCCATGGGATGGGAACTAACCCTATTATGTCCCATTCCTTGTTATAGAGTGGGAACTAACCCACCCTAAACTGATTAAACCTAACATGATCTGGTCATAGTGGGCTTTAATTACAAATCAAGAAAGTATTATTCTTAATAGACAACCCTTATGAAAATAAGGAAGAAAAGCATTTATTTAGAAAGTTTTTGTATAAAGTAGCAATAAAGAAAATAGTCTTGGCGTATGACTAGAAATATTTGTTGGCATAAAGAAAGAAGCAATAATCTTGCTAAAAGCCTCTATGAGTTTACTTTTACTTTGTACTTATATGGTTTTACTTAATGGAAGAACTAGGCTACATTAATTTTGTCATTGTAGTACAATTTGATCAAATATATCTTGCAGATATTAGCAAATTTGTTTATTGCAAGGCCTAAACTTACCAAGAAATACATGCTAAACTAATGTGCAACAGAAGCCAAATGCGAAAATTACCCAAAAAAGAAAAAGTTATAAACCTATTGTATTGTATGGATACCAATTTAATCATAAACTTTTCAATTTGGTCGATTTAATCATAATTTTTTTTTATAATTAGCCAATTTAGTCATATCAGTTAATTTTGGTAGGAAATCACTAACATAGACATCAAATTGGCCATGTAGATGACTGGTGCTGACGTAAACAATTTTTATAATGATTAAAGATATGGGATTCATCTTATTCGATTGGAAAATTTAAAGGATTCGAAAGAAAACTAGGTTGTACTCCTCATCAGCAATGACAAAGTTGGGTGATGCTATTGGACAGCTGAACATGCAGCGTCTATGGGCCTGGCTAAGAGCCCTTATTTAAATACTAATCATAGCTAATTTCATCGTGTAATAAAAAAAATAAAATTATGAAGGCTCATCTTGACGTTTGTTTTTCAAACCCCGGATCCACACTAGTCAAAATTCTTTCGTGCTGGTTGAGACCCCCTTTACCTTTACTTTGCGAAAGGAAAAGGCAAGTTCAACTTTCGGCGCTGGGAGGAGGACAGAGAAGCATAAAAACAAATGGGAATGAAACCAAAGCAGGTTAGGCACAGCTGTAGCTCTTGTAATTCTTTTTTGACCAAGCCACCGTGAAAAGCATGAATAGGTCGGAAGAAGAAAAAACTGAACCTTTCACTATGTACTTACGGGAAGAAAAAATACGTACTTTTAAATTCGAGACAAATCTGGCCAATGTCCCTCTAACCCCGTTAAAAAAAGGCAATATTCTGTTAAATCTCTCTCGAAATTTCAATTTTGCCTCTTCCCGTTTTCTTTTTTATCGGTTGTGGAATTTTCCTTTTTATTCTTCAACTATCTGCTGTTTAATTCTATCAATGGTGGACCACGTGCGTCGCGCATGACCTGGGGAGTTTGGGCTATAATTCTTCCCCACAGGAGGACTTTTGCCCTTGCCCTGCATTGTTGACTCCTCTCTGTTTCTGTCCGCCTCCTCGTCTTCACCTCGAGAGGTTGTAGTCGATCTTCCTTCACTGAACCATCCCAATTAGCTCTTTTCACAGAAGCGCGGTTCTCCTGTGGGCGAACACAGCTGAGAGGATCGGCCCACAGATGGACTTCAACGGAAGTCTGGCTCTAAACATCATCTTTGCTTTGACCGTAGGACTGTAAGTGCCTTAATTCGACTTCTGTTCGAGCTCTTGTTGACAGATAACGCCCATAAAAAATAAAAAATAAAAAATAAAATAAAATAAAGAGGGAAGCTTGCTGCTTTACATGCTTGATGCAGTTCAGCCTGCTTGTTCGATTTACATTCCTATTTTTCAGTCTTGATTAGGTCAAAAGTCTATTACTTTTGGCAGGGTTTTGAGACAACTCACGAAACGGAGGGACTCGGAATCAACCTCGAGAACGGATGATGCGTCTGCAGAAGAGAATGAGGCGTCAAGGAGGGACTCGGAGCCAACCTCGAGAACGGATGATGCGGCTGCAGAAGAGAATGAGGCGTTAAGGAGGGACTCGGAGTCAACCTCAAGAACGGACCATGAGTCTGGAGAAGAGAATGAGGGGTTCGATTCACTGGGAATAGAGTCTGCTTGTTCGATTTACATTCCTATTTTTCAGTCTTGATTAGGTCAAAAGTCTATTACTTTTGGCAGGGTTTTGAGACAACTCACGAAACGGAGGAACTCGGAATCAACCTCGAGAACGGATGATGCGTCTGCAGAAGAGAATGAGGCGTCGAGGAGGGACTCGAGCCAACCTCGAGAACGGATGATGCGTCTGCAGAAGAGAATGAGGCGTTAAGGAGCGACTCGGAGTCAACCTCAAGAACGGACCATGACTCTGGAGAAGAGGATGAGGGGTTCGATTCACTGGGAATAGAGCACAAGGTAAGGTTTACCATCCCTTTGATTTCTGGTAGCGTGCTTTTTGACCAATGGCACCACACATATCCGGTAACCATGTGAGACGATTGTAGTTACCATCCTCACTTTGAAATTAGTGTTTTCTTTCTTAGGTCCATGACAACATTAGAGATAATAGGTTTTGAAATGCACGACCAAGTTTGAGATTTTACAAGATACATTATTCTGGAAGAATATCCTCCCAAGCTTAGTAGTGTGGATTCTTGAGAAAGCCCGGAAACTACTGGAGAGAAAAGACATAAAAAAGGAATTAAAGAGAGAGCCAAAAGAAAGAGATTGCCTCGTAGTTGGCTTTATTTTGTAGATTCTAGTGTAAAGAGAGTAGTTTTTTTCTTCTAACTTTTGAAAAAGAAGAAGAAAAAGAGCAGTTTAGGCGTTATCTAGGTAAAATGAAGGGAAACCTTATGAAGAATTTTAACATACTTCTCAATTGAGAATGAAGTACGAATGTTTTTGAATTAATAAACAAGTTATATTTCCTGAAAAGTAGAAATCGAAAATGGACAATAATTTCTGAGATATCTTCAACAAGAAATGGAAACTCGAAAATTAGTTTATGCAGAAGACTTTAACATCAGTATACAAGTGACAGAGGTCGACATACATAACTACTAGGTAATTCAATTAAAATGTCTCATACATTGAACGTTTAATATAATAACAATCATTCTGCATTTTTCTAAATCCATTTTCTACGTTGTTAGGTTCTTTTTCATGTTTTGCACCCACTCACTCCGTGGGTGCTTTCTTTTGCTAGTGACGACGAAACCCCTATAATAAAGGAATGGTCATTATTGACGCTCCTTGGACATCGGCTTGTTTTCAGAATAGAAGCCCACGTAACTACGATTCAACCATGAACATTTCGATAATTACAAAATGATAAATCAATATTTCTGATCATACTCTTACTCTCTTATTAATCTCGCCACTTGCCTAACGTATAACATAAAAAGTAACTCGTCTTAAATTTCGAAAGATATGAAATAATTTGCTGCCCCTCCGACGCCATCAAAATTCAATCGCATTAGGTAGCTTTTTTCTTTCCCTGTGAACTGTTAAAATTAAAATCACCAGTATTACCTTGAATTACGGGCTAAATTAGCTGTCATCTTTGTTCTTTCAACTCTTTGTTCTATGGTCAGATAGAAATGGGAACTTCAACTCATTGATAAGCTCCAAAATGTTTTTTGATAAATTATTGAAATAGTTGGTATTTTGAAATAAGCTAACAAACTTTGGTAAGTGGACTCAAGTAAGTCGCTAATTCTTTTTATAAGAGCCAGTAACTTTTATATGCATATAACATCAGCTAATAAATCTCGGTAAATTATCAAAGCAAGAGGTGATTTCGAAACAAGGGAAGAAACGTTGATAATTCCATCAAATAAGAGCTAGTAAAGCTAAAAGTAGATGATAGCTTTATCAGTGAATATTTGGTAAATCGCTTAAATTAATATTAGCAAATTGCTATTAGACTTGGTTGCTTCAATGCTATCGTCGCTGTAGCATATAAATTGTTGATTTCAAAACAATCAAATAAAACTGGGTGAATGGACTTAAATCAGAGTTGGTAACGTTCTACAAAAGTTGGTAACCTTAATATGTGGATAAGTTACATAAGTAAATATTGATAATTCATAATAATTTGAAACAGTCAAATAACTGATGACGCTTCTACAAAAATGTTGGTAATTTACCAGCACGTTCAGCCTGCATCACCGTTGGTACTATTATAGAACTGTTGGTAACATGTTATAGACTAAATAAGAGGTCGGTCAAAATTTTAATTACTGATGGGTATTGAAATATACCAACAAATCTAAGGAATCACTAGCAAGGAGCAATGTTCAATATTTTTCCAAGCACCGAGACCTAGAAATCTAATCATATCGACTGAACTGGGTGATCACCTATCATTAACTTAACTAGCTTGTTATAGTTTCTCTTGGTACAAGTGGCAGAAGGTGGTTTCTTGGAAGTAATCACTTGGATTTTTGATTTTTTGAAGCCCCCCGAGTGACTATTAGCATGTGCCTCTCCAAAGGACCGCGTTCAGTTCTCACATTTGATGCTTTTTTCATCCCATTGAAATACAAAATCATATCATCACAGCCTACAGCAAGATCCCAGAATTTCTATGAATTTATTAATGGCCTTCCAAAAAGATACGTGTCTGTAAAATAACAATCCTGATTTAAGATCTGAGGTTGTCAAGATATGTGTTAGCAAGAACACTAACTAATGTGGAATCGTGGATCCAACGGTCAAAACAAACTTAAGGAAATGCTAACAATTCATTTATATAATTAGTTAATACCACTAACAACACTAAATTGATACACATGGGATAAATTTACCAAAAACTAGTTTGTTGACTACAAAAAATCCAAAACCGATATACCTACAATAAATTTACTCCAAATTAATTTTTTTAGCACAAAAAACCCAAACTAGTACTTTTTTTTTTATAAATTTATCCTCTATTAGTTTTTGTTAAATTGAATTATTAACACAAAAAATAATAAATTGACATATGAGTGATAAATGGACAGTAAAAAATTAAATTCGTACACCAATTAATTGCCACAATGTCATTCAACTTAATAATTTGATGGTAAAATTTAACGAAAACTAACAAAAGATAAATTTGTCATGTGTACTTGTTTGGGGTCTTTGATAGATAGTCAAAAAATTAATTTGAAGTAAATTTATTATAAGTATACTAATTTAAAGTTTTTCGTGATATTAATCCTAAAAGTTAGTAGTATAATCCGACAAATTTCTTAACCTTTAAATACCAAACTATACAGATTAATTTTAGTCATTCTTTCAAACCCCAATGCTCTAGCCACCGGCAGGGTGTTCGGTGGAGCTTTCACTTCTTTCCACTGTTTCATCTTTTCCCGCGGCTCCTCTCTCTCTCTCTCTCTCTCACGGGAATTCGGGAATTCACCTTTACTTTCCCCGTGTTCTTGATGTTTTCTTTCTATTGAGCGCAATCGCATATCCAAAAATACCTCTCCTTGATAAGCGATAGTTGATCATCTTTCATCAAATCTTGTCAAAATTAGCTGTTGAACTACATCGAGTCATCACTTTAATGCAGACTGTAAGTACGTAATCTACTTGCCGAGTATATTTGCATATCTTGACAGACATCAAGGCAGAAGAAAGAAACTTGCACAAATAAATGATTGATTCGATTGTTCTTATTTCCAAGTCTCATTGAATTGAAGTCCATAATAACTGGCAGGATTCTGACACGATTGATCAAATGAAGAGGAAGAGGAGCACGGAGGCAATCTTGAGCATGGGAACCGAGCCAGCATACCAATACGACGTGTTTTTGAGTTTCTGTGGAGGCGACACTCGCTTAACCTTTACTGATACTCTTTACCACAGGATGAGAGATGTTGGAATATGTGTTTTCCTTGATAGTGAAGAACTCAAAAAGGGTAAAAAAATCAGTGAAGTTTTGAAGGCCGTTGATGAGTCTCAGATCTACATTCCCATCTTTTCTAAAAAATTCGCCTCCCGTTCATGGTGCCTCTGCGAAGTTGCCCGCATGGTGGAGTGTCATTCAAAATCAGATGGGAAGAGAGAGATAATCCCCATTTTCTATGATGTGGAGCCTAATGATGTGAAGCTCATATCCGATGTGTACAAGAACGACATACTCAAGCACAAGCAGAAAGAGCACCGTAAGCCCGAAGAATTGGAGCAGTGGACAAGAGCCCTTAAAGCGGTTGGAAGTATAATGGGACTGGAACTTAAAGGAAAACGGTAAATTTCCTTGACTTCTTAAGGTTGGTAGGCACAATATTACATTTCATTGGATGAATTGGGGCATTTATTTAAGATTTGCAGTGCATGTTAATAAAAGCTAGATTCAACACCCAAAACCCACAGCAAAAAACAGAATATCGCTGATTTTTTTTTTTTAAATCACAACAAATAACCGAACAAGGCAATATTCAATTCATGTCCCGTTATCCCAATATGACCTCAAAGGTAGACCGACTTTTTTCTTGATCATAATTTTTACTTAATCATATTTTCACAATAAGTACAGTAGAAATCATGCAATTTTATGTATTTGACCCCTCCCACAGTAATCACAAACTTTTGTACAAGTACAAACTCGTGTTAAATTGTTGAATAATTAGGAAGAAAGCAATATTAAGAATTATACCGAGATATGACTTTGTCTAGAAAGAGTGCGTGTGGACATGCAGTGAATTATGCAAAAAATGAAGTAGTAGAATTATCAGTTTATTGACATGATATGAAGAACTTGAACACCTATATATGGAAAGAGAAAATTATTTCTTAATTTGAACAATTTTTAGTAAATTTTTTTTGTCAGAATAGGAAATATTCAAACTTTAAAATTGAAATACGTGACAGATAAAATAGAATAATTTATTAAGGCATTTATCGGTTGATAGAATACTTATGAAATAACTAATTGAGGATATTATAGGCCAGAAAAAAAGTACTTAACATCAAGGAGGAGCTCTTTGATTTATATAATAGTATTGATGAAGTTATCGATTTCTTCCGACGCTTCCAATAATATCATGATAATTAATGTTTCATTCACATTTATGAATAGATTAAAAAGGAAAGGGTGTGGCTAATATTTTAACTTTTTCTGCCTGAAATTTAAAGAACTCACTTGATAAAAAGGAAAAATCAATATTTCACTCATATAATTTTTCCTTAATGGAAGAACCCAATTGGATTTAATTTGAGAAATAATTGGATAATGGTCTTTAATCTATTATGAGAATAACAATATGTTCTGGACTACAAAAAAATAAATAACAAATAATTATAAATTATTATGGGGTATATTTTTTCAAAATTTGTAGTTCAAAACAAATTGTTATACTAGTAAAACTGATTTAATTTTGTCCTTGCAGTGCCCTTTGATTGCATGTAATTTGTAGATATAGTGTGTTTGTTTGAGTGGAAGTATTTTTCAGAAATTAGTTTTCCTAATTTTCATTCATTGAGTTTGTCAAAAATGACTCTAATCAACCGGAAACACTTTATCATTCTATTAACAAAAATATCCATGCATAAAATAAGAAAAATGAATTCCTAAATCTAAAAAGCGAAAACACTTTCCAGAATCACTGTTCTTTCACTTTTCGCTTTTCTGAAAAGCTTATCAGTTTCTCCCTCCCATTCACAGCACAGACAACACAACTCAAAAGAAGCAGCTCGCACTTCAATGGCCGCCGTCGCCGTTGACGAACATCAACATAATCCGCATCGTGCAAAACCTCCATCGCCTCCAGCAAACATCCTCCTCCTCCTCTTCCTCCTCTCTTCTCCCTCCACAAGTCACTTCTCCGCACTTCCACTCGACTCTCGTTTCTCACCTCACATCACACGCCACTAACTCTCCAAACTCCTCACTCGCCATCTCCGATACATGCTCTCTCTTCTCTCCCTCATTTCCCTCTCCCTGCAAAGCCCTAGTCTCTCTCCACTCTCCTACATCGACTTGCTTGTTTCTTGCCGATTCCCGCTTGACGTGAATTCACTCAAGAATATCCAGTTCTTCGATACTTTTTCTAAAGTCTTAGACATCAAGGACGTTCAATCCATGGTGGAATCGATCCTCTCCAGCTTTCCCAACTTGGTCATGTTAGACGATGCACAGCTACTTGATCTTTTACAATTTCTTTTGAAACGAGATTTAACTACCAGAAAACGTTTTCGATCACATATTACCAAATAAATGAAAATTAACCATTTTTTCTGGAAAATGATTTCTAGAAAGTATTTTCCTTTCATTATGGGTTTTTTTTACGAAACAAACGAAACCTTAGTGTATTTTTTACTGTAAAGGCCTAAAAATACTAAGACATACACGCTAGACTAATGTGCAATGAAAGTAAGACATGACTCAGGGTAAATGTTGTGTACGAGCATTTGTTTAAATAAAAATACCATATATGAATTATTTATATGATTTTTTTTTTTTTTAGCTGTATATTTGTACTCGAAAAAAGACATTTTAGCCATCTAGTATAATATCGCTAAACAACATTTCTAAGAACAAGAAAGTTACATTTCAAAATCAGCGGTCTAGTCATCTATCTTCTGCCAATATCTTTGTTAACAATAAGGACCGAGAGCCCAAAATTGAAATTACATGTGAACTCGCCTTGGCAAAGACATGCCAACTTTAACTTAAATTACCTTTTAGTGGTTTATTATTGTTTCTATCACTACTTTAAAAGTTGTCATAAAAAGGTTTTGACGACTGCATTTTTAAGTTTCAAGTTTTACATAATTTTATATCAATTTAGTATATTTATTCTTAGTAAAATAGATATATTTGTTTGTAATAACCTCATACTAAAATTAACTGAAATTATAATACATAAAGTTAAGTACGGATCTAAAGATTTAAAATGTGAATTAATGTTAAAGTAAGACCATAGGTTGATATTTAATCTTCCTGTGTACTTACATTAGCACACTAACAAAAGGTTGTAAAACTGAATTACTATAAGCAATTCTATCTAAAATCAACAATATCACTCTAATTTATTGATTTTTATTATCGAAATTAAATGAGGTTGAATAACTAGAAATTATTTAGTTGAAAATTTGGTATATATAAAGTATACATTAAGTTGCTTGAGTTTAGTATGATGTATTATAAATAAACATTAATTATATACATCAATATTTTGTATATTTACCCAAATTTTTATTTGTGCAATGATACATTATATTATTTTCTAGTTAAATATGTCTATGTGGATAAAATAAGTTTATGATTAAAGTAAGTTTATGATTAAGTGTAGTTAAAACATTTATAATCTAATGTATATTAAAACATATCAATTTTTTTTTAATAGGTTAGATTCTTATTCAAATGTTTTCAATTTTCATGTATCTTTATATTAAGTAATAAATAGACAAACAAGAAATAAGATAGCTTAGATAAATGGTTATAATCTTGTTGCTGTTAATTTTGTTTCTAATCGTGTTGGACTTGTATATTGATTTATTTTATTTGTGTTAAATAGAAATACTTGGGATTTCACCATTTTAAAGCTGATGCTCGAGAGCATATCAACCACTCATTGCTCATTAATCTACGCACCATGTCCCGCCATGTAAAAAGAACCCGACAATGCTTGAGAGCAAATTAATTATTAAATAAGATTTCTTACGAGTTCTACAAGATTTAATAGAATGCGCACGCGTATTGTTGGTCCATGCAAAATTTTTATTATTCTGGGAGAATTTATTTGTTTGGAAAAAGGAGAGCGCTCTAACCCGTAGTGCTAGAGAGGTTAGACTTTTATCTAGTTTTTTAATTTTTAAACGGATTGAGAAACAAGAAGTATTTACTCCAACATAAAAATAATCGAGGTATATTAAAATATGTATATCATTTTAATCATTCTATATTTATTTTATTTTACTATATAGATACAGTGAATGTAATTTTAATCGCATTAAATATATATGTTTGTTAGTTTTTAATATTTAAGTGCTTTACAATGTTTACATGGAAAATTCACCGTTTCAGCCGTCTGAAAGCAACAGAGATGATGCTTGAATGCAAATAATTATTAAGTTAGTTTTTTAATAGTTTCGATTTGTATGTAATTATTCCAATTTTCTGTGCATTAGTAGGTTATGCAGTTGAGCAAAAAATGGGTGGAGAGGGGACAGAGTGTCAAGTGAAAAATGTTCATGGGGAGAGATGGTTATTAGAGGGATATCTTTATCAATTAAAGTAGTGGTATATTTACGAAGAGGGATATTTTTAGAGAGATGGAACGTCATGAGTCTACTTGCAAGCCATCACCTTTACTATTTGGACTAGATAAAAAAATAAAGTTTCTCCTCTACAATTATATATGCAAAACTGTGGTTACTCTGTTTTTGTTTTCCCACAGCATAGCAAAGGTATATTTTGAGTGCATTATCTAAGGGTACCGAATTCTTCAAGTTGAGTAATATTACATGAGATTTAAATTTCAACATACATATCAACTAATTATAACGCTTAATATTCACACGTGGTAATTGGAATAGTCAACTCATTCAACCATATATCCATAGAGAGCCAGACCCTATCATGTCCGAAAGAAACTTATATCCTCTTCTTAAATGTCTTTTGACTGAAACACCATCTTCCCTGCTTTGTTGGAGCCACTGATATAAGGATAATTGTTTAAAAAGTCATAAACCTATTGTACGGTGATCAATTTAATCTTAAAATTTTCAACTATGTCAATTTAGTCCTAAAACTTTTGACGATATGCTAACCTTTCACCAAATTTGGTAGGAAATCACTGACGAAGATGTTCGCTGGTTGTCAACCATCTTATGCGGCATCCCCACGCTAATGTGGATCATTTTTGCATTTTTTTTTTAAATTCTGAATTTTTCCTTCTTTTTTTTTTTCCCCTTTTTGCTTGTGGCCAGTTGTTACCCTTGCCTATGGTCAATCGCTAGCCATGGCCGAGTACCGGCCACAGGTGAAAGAAAAAAAAAGGAAAAAATAGTAAAGGAAAATTTTAGAAAAATCTTTAAATAAATGCAAAAATTATCCATGTCAATGTCAACCACACCAGGTAGAACGGCTAATGTCCACATCAGCGATTTCCAGCAAAAATTGGCCCGAAAAACTATATTAGCCAATCGTCAAAATGTTTAGGATTAAATTGGTAAATCATCAAAAATTTTAAGACTAAATTGTCACAATTGAAAAATTTGGAATTGAATTGGGCATTATACAATAGGATTATGAACTTTGGACAATATTTCCCTTGATATTTGTCTACAAACATGTAAATATAGCTCGATCCTTTTTGGATTTTATCACTGCATTATTTTAGTTAGTCGATCTAAGCATTAGAAAAACAAAATTACCTTGTCCAGTTTTATAAATCTTATTCATTTCATCCCATAAAGACTTTTTCCTTCATATCAGCTCTTGCATTGTTAAAACGGCTCATGTTCGTCAAACTGATGCGTGACATAATTCCATCAAATTTATACGTACGTATCAACTGATTATAACACTTCATTTAATTTATTTAACCCCATAGTGCCAAGCCGTAAGACATTATCTATATCCTTTTCTTTCTTGCCTTTGACTAAATCAATTCCTTCCTGCTCTGCTGCAGCCATGGGAAAGAAATTGAATCGATTCTTAAACAGGTTTTGTGTAAGCTCAATGGCCAACATGTGGATTTGCCTGGAAATTTGGTTGAAGATCATCGTCAGATACAAGCCATAATAGAAAAGTTGGATCTTAATTCTGGTGGTGTACGTTTCGTTAGAATACGTGGACTAGGTGGTATTGGTAAAACAACACTTGCGAAGATTGTGTTCAAGAGACTGTCTTCTCTTTTGACTGTGCTAGTTTCCTCAATGATGTTCGAGAAAATCGAAAGATGGTCTTGTAACCTTACAGAAACAGTTATTAACAGATGTTAGTACTATGCTGGCTGACCAAATTAAAGACGTTGGAGAAGGGAAGCATCGGATCAAGGCAGTATGTAAAACTAAAAGAGTCCTCCTTGTTCTTGATGATCTAGACAAGGAAGAGCAACTCGACAAGCTAGCTGGAAAATCTGATTGGTTTGGTTCTGGTAGCAGGATCATTATCACAAGCAGGAACAAAATTATCGCAGAGACTCAAGGTGAATCATCCAATAAAGAGGTTCCAAATCAAACCGAAAAAATTGTGGATTATGAAGTTCATGATATGGAATTCGATCAAGCACTTCGGTTGTTTTGTAAGCACGCTTTTAGAAATAACTCTCCTACAAAAGATTACGAAGCCCTCTCACAAGATATTGTTCATAAAGTGGCCAAGCTTCCTTTGGCTATCCAGGTAGTAGGTTCTTATCTTTATGAGCTAGGCTTAGCACCGGAGCCACGTGGTGTTACAAAAAAGCTATTGGAAGAGACGTTGCAGAAGTTAGATGAAGGTCCTTTTAAGGACGTCCAAAAAGTATTAATGATCAGTTACGAAGGACTGGAAAAAAAGCCGAAAGAAGTATTTTTGGATATTGCTTGCTTCTTTACTAATGAGGACAAAACATATCCAATTATTATGTGGGATGATCTTAAGTACCAACCTGATAGTGCAATTTGTGTTCTTCTCCTACGGTCCTTGATTAAAATTAGAGATAATAAGTTTTGGATGCATGACCAAGTTCGAGATTTGGGAAGGCACATCATCCTTGAAGAACATACTCCCAAATTTAGCAGGGTGTGGAAATATGAGGATGCTGTAGAACTATTGAAGAGAAAAGAGGTAAAATGGAAGATAATGTCACATAATTCTTATTTGGAAGGAGACACTTGTTGAATTTTTTCTTTTATTTCATAAATGGCTTTGTTTAACTTACCGTTTGTCCTGTTAGTTGAGATAGCTCTCTCTCAAACACATGGATCAAAAGGTCTTGTATATTGGTGGAGCGAGACCAAACAGTTTTCTTAATTGTTAGCTTAGTTTTCTAGGTTCTATAGAATGGAAAATAGCTTTATTAAAATTCCGAGACAATAAAGCACACTTTCACGCGCTATCCGGTTAGAATTTTTAAAATTACTTTAAAACACAGTGAAAACAAAAGAAACTATGAAGATTGGATTTGATATGATAATCATATTTCTTGAAAAATAGAAAGCAAGAAATGGAGAAATGATTTATAAGATATCTTCAATTGGAAGCTGAAAAGTTTCGTCAATGTTGTGAACGAAAACATAGAAATCTGGTTGCTGGGAAAAGGAGTGTGCCATGGTAGGTTCCCAGTTGGAGAAATTGCCTACCAGTGCTCATAATACTTCCTTTCTTTATAGCTCCGTAAGAGTGTTACTTGTTGTGTACGCAATTAATCTCGAGTATCTGTTGGCAGGAAAATGGAGATGTAGAAGCACTAAGCCTGACTTCCAATGGCTGCAGCCACAATTTTACACCCGAAAAGCTAGTAGCTTTACCAAGTCTAAGGTTCATTCGGGTGAAAGAGTCTGATTTTTATGGCAACTTTGAGAATCATCCTTCGAAGCTAAGATGGCTTTCTTGGCAAACACAGCAAATGACTTTCCATGTGAATAACTTTCACTTCAGTAATTTGGTCGTGCTTGACCTTTCGGATAGCGATATTGAAGATGGCTGGGGTGGGTGGAACCAAATGAAGGTATGATATGCCTTACTCTATATGCTTCTTTCTAGTCATTACCTCATTCGAGATGATAGAAGCAAAATATATATTTTACTTCTTTGTATCATCACAACATAATGGTTGGATGAACTCCTCATTTCATCTGAGTGTATAATATATTTTGCATAAGTAAATCCTAAATCTTTTTTTTTTAATATCAAAGTAAAACGCAATTATGTCCCATATCAAAAAATGCTTCATGTGGTTAATTCCAACGCAATTGAGTTTGCAATAGGCAACATTTAACTTGAAACCGCGTAATGAGCACAAGTTTATTTGAAATAGCTAAGTTGATTATTTGAATCAAAGTGAGCTTGAGTTTCATAATACTTGATTCAAGCAGCCCACTAGCCTAATTTAATAGCTGATTGTCCATATTATGCATACAATTACGTAAATGAACTATAAATAAATGAAAATACCATTACTTTTACTTTTACTTTTCTATTTTACCTTAGTCAATGAGCGAAGGCTCAAGCTTTACATTGAATCAAATCAGATCTCATAAAAATCTATAGTTCAGTTCGGGGTTGAGAACAAATATGATAGAGCTCCTTGTCCATATCTAACATTTACCTTTAAGTCAGTTTTTGGGCTACAAAAATGGTGTGAAATCAACTTTACTCGATTTGACATTTGAATCCTCTGCCTTTTTTTCCCCTATCAATGGAACCACTACTCGGACCCCTTATTCTCTGTAAAGGAAATGAAGACACTCTCTCCCCCAAACAGATGCCATTAGTCGCCTCTCGCAAACCCTTCTTCATAAAATTTTTAAAATAGAAGTGGATGCTTATATATCAACTTTTTTTTTCTCGTCTTGCTGGTTGTCAGCACTACTTTCTCTTACTTTTTGCCTTCCGTTGGGATCGAACAGGTGCCCCTCACCCACACGCCCCCAACACCACTTAGATCCCTTGTCACCCCGCCGTTTGCCTTGGTGGTCCCATATATCAACTTTACTTCGCATCATTTATGTTTGAAAACGTCACTCAGACATAGAGAGGGAGAGAGAGTTGAGTTGGAGACACAGGGGGGGTTGAATACGGTGGATGTTGAAGATTGTGGTCGGAGGTGGTATGCTGGTGACCAATGCAGAGGGTTATCTGGGAATTAGAGTCTTTTGTGTTTTCATAGCGAGGTTATGTTTTCTTCTCTAAGATGTCAACGGCGGGTTTTGGAAATAAAGGATGTGTAGTGATATAAGAGGTGGGATGGTTCTTAGTATTTTCCCCGTGGCATGAATTTGACTCCTAACCGGGGCCTAACTCCCTTGAAAAGGAAATATGGTTGGAGATTACCTTCAAAACAACTTAAAGTATGAGGGTTATTTGTTACATCCCAAACAAAATTGCAATATAAAAACCACCCCAATTATCCATAATGACTTATGGATACTTAGCTTACTAATCATACTACCATTTATGCTGATGTTTCTCATTAATGTTTTTACTTCCACTTTATTCTGCAGATGAATAAACTGAAGGTTCTAGATTTGACGGGTTGCATGCGGGTAAAAACAACGCCTGAATTCTCTAACTTTACGTCTTTGGAGAAGTTAATTCTTGCTCAATGTGTCAATTTAACCACCATTGACAGCTCCATTGATAAGTTGAAACTCCTAGAAACGATGAATATCATGGGATGCAAGTCTCTTGGGGAGTTGCCTACAGAAGTTGGATCACTACAAGCTTTGACAGAGATTACCATGCCGCGAAATTTTCAACCCTTGAATCTTCCAGAGACATTTGGCAATCTAAAATCATTGTTAAGCTTAGTATTAGATGAGCACCCTGGAATCACCAGGCTTCCAGGCTCTATTGGAGGGTTGGTGAAACTTGAACGCTTATCTTTATGTGGATGTGTGGGGATAAAGGAGCTTCCGCCCTCTGTTGGAGATTTATTGTTGGTCGAGTTGGATATATCAAGATCAGGAATAGTCGAACTACCTGATTCCATTGGAAAGTTAAAGAAACTAAAAGTGATGAAGGTAAGTTATACAAAAGTAAGAAAGTTTCCTCATGCTATAGGAGGGATGGAGAAACTTGAAGAGTTACATGCCAGGAGATGTTCAGATCTGACAGATGAAAACCTGGAAGAAATTAAGAAGCTTTCCCATTTGAGGATATTGGACTTATCATATACTCATGTATCTAGATTCCCTACAGTGCTAGGTTGTCTCTCTCGTCTCCAAACTCTTGAAATGAGTTCAAGTCACCTTCCAGAAGTACCGGATCTTCCCCCAAGTTTGACACACCTCCACATGCAAGCACATCACTTCTCATTTATCCCTGACCTATCAAGCCTCATCAATTTAGATTATCTGGAATTATCTAGATTAACCGTTTCAAAAGTGGAACCTGTCCCAACTTGGAAGAACGAATCGCCAGAAAAGCAATTCATCTTTCCACTTCCATATGGTTTGGTAGTCTTGAAATGCAGGGGCATTAGTCTACTGCCACCTTATTCCAACTTAAAAAATTTGTCAATTCTGGTTGTCATTGGATATCCATTGTCACACTTCTCCATCTCTGAAGACCTAATACATTTGAGGGAATTGAAAGTGAGTAACTGCAAATTGCTCATGGAAATACCCGGTCTATCACACTTGAAGAATCTACAGCGATTGGATTTGAACAGATTGAAAAGTCTGATTGAGATTAATGGTTTGTCGGATCTCGAATCCTTGATGGACTTCCGTATTTCCCATTGTGATCGGATAGCAAGTTTACCCAACTTATCTAAGTTAGATAAGCTACAACACATTGAGCTAGAAGCTTGTCCAAAAATAAGGGCGATCAAGGGCATTGAGGGCTTAGAAAGCTTGAAGTTGGACAATCATCGGTGCATTGTGCTGGAGAGATTGTTGGACAACTCGAGATCGAGCTGGCTTTCCCGCATTGTACCTAAGTGCCAGGTATTCCTGGGTTTAAGTGGACCGGACACTCCTTATGGCATTGTCGATATCCTTTATAAGAACTTGGTTCATAAGCAAATTCCCGTTTTTAGGGACGATGACAATTTGAGCTCTGGTGATGAAATTAACAAAGAGCTTTTGCTAGCACTCAAAGACTCTCGTATCTACATACCCTTCTTATCTAAGAACTATGCTTCTAGTTGGAGGTGTCTCCGTGAACTAGCCCACATGGTAAAATGCGCGACAAACTCATATGTGGAGAAAAGAATCTTGCCCATTTTCCATGATGTGGACATTGATGATGTTCAGCTTAACAGCAATTTGTACAAATGTGCCCTAAATCAGCACAGGAGGGAATTTGGCAACGAAGTGGAGGAATGGGAAACGGCTCTAAGAAAAGTCGCGGGTATGCACGACTCTGACCTGAAAACGAAGAGGTAATACTTCGATTTTGACTAATTGCAGTTTACCTTCTAAATTATGAGGCAATAAGTCAATCAACTGAACTTTACCACAATCGAATTTCAAAATCACTGCAATGCCAACATTTGCACAAAAATTCTCAAGTACACTCAAGTACATTCTTGCACCATGTTTGGTAGAGTTTTTAGGCGTGTGAAGAAAGTTAAGGTGAAGAAAATATACTTTTATATTGTAAATGTATTTTATTTCATTGGTTAATTACTATATTATCATTCACAAATTTTTCATTTTATAATACTTTTGAGGGTATACTTGGAAATAAGAGAAAATGTGACTCTCTCCTGCTTTCCTAACACCTCCGCAAGGAACAAAATCAGTGGGCCCGGCAGAATTCATTTCACTTCCAAATCAGCATCTTTATTTTCTCTGCCTCTTCCGAACGATGGCGTCGCTTTCACCACCCCATCGTTCCTCCACTATAATTCTTTCCACTCCGAATCTTGCATCATTGTTTAGGATACTACAAAAGAACAGAAAAAAAAAAAAATGGCACGCGAAAGGAACGAAGAACCTTTCGATAACGGAAGAAAATGTGTGACTTAAATTATTCTAGTAAATTGATTTGAATTGTTACAAGATGGGAAGGAGTTCATTGAAGTTTAGAACCATATATGAGATACAGGAGGTAATGTTTTACGTCCTTTGGCCATTTTAAGTTTCCAATTTATTGTTTGTTTGACGAGTTTCAATTTATTCTAACCTTTTAAACTTACCAGAAAATTAGCCAACCTTTCGAATTTGTTCCAAAATCATATAGGTCATTTAACACCTTTTATGAGAGGGACTATTACGTTAGATTCTTTCCTGAATTCTGATTTTGCCCTGAAGAGAAGGGAGATTTATCCAATTTCATCATTCAAGGAAGGATATTTCTAAGAAAATCATTTAATAGATGCATAATTCAAGGATGAATATTTATTTGGCTTTAGAGAAATGATTAAGTGATTATCCTTAATCCACTGTGAGATTAACAACGTGTTTTGGGTTACAAAAAAATAAATAACAAATAATTATAAATTGTTATGGAGTCACTTTTGAAGAATTTGTGACTCACACCATTTGTTAGTCTCACAATGGTCCAAAAACTATTATGCTAGTAAAGCCCTTAACTTCATATCAGCTAATTTTTGTTTATTAAATGATTTTTTGAATTTTTTGGTACAAAAAAATCAATAATTAGGTTCTTCTATACAATATTCTGAGAGGTCTAGTGAGTACTTACCAAATAAAACCTGTCCATTTTTTTTCTTTTGCCAAAAATAAAGATTGTTCTCTTAGAAATTTATAAAATAGTTTTACCTATCAAGAATATCTGCTATGCTTCTTTCAATTTTGTTCAATACGCCGAATTTATTTTTGTTTTATATCAGGATTCACCTCCTATATCAACACGATCCTATAAATTTAGCTCAAAATACAAGCACTTTGGATTTTATGTCACTGCATGTTAGTTTGTCGATCCAAGCATTATGGAAAAATATTACCTTCTTAAGTTCTGTGAATGTTACTGCATCCGTTCACATCAATCGGCTCATGCATTATCTAAAGCATTTCCAATGCATAAAATTAAGCGACATCCCATGAAATTCCAACATACGTATCAAATGATTATAACGCTTAATTTCCATCCATAGTAACTGAAGTGGTTGACTTATTTAACCATATGGTTCCTAGAGATCCGGAGATGGTCACCTCTGGTAGGAATCTAAACCCTTGTCTTTCATGTCATTGACAAAAACAAAAATTTCCCGTTTTGCTGCAGTTACGGAGAACTGATTGAAGCGATTGTTGAAGACGTTTTGCATGAGCTTGGAGGAAAACCTTTGCCCAAATGTTTTATTGAAGATCATCATCAGATAAAAGCCATAATAGAAAAGTTGGATGTCGACTCTGGTGGTGTACGTTTCATTGGGATACACGGAATGTGTGGTGTTGGTAAAACAGCACTTGCGAGGATTGTGTACGACAAATTATCTCCTCAGTTTGACTGCCGTAGTTTCCTCCACGACGTTGAAGGATCATGTGAAAGTTATGGTCTTGGATGGTTGCAGCGAAAGCTATTATCAAGTTTTGGTGTTCCTAGTCATACTGACCACATTAAAGACATTGACGAAGGGATGGATCAGATCAAGAGAGTATGTGATACTAAAAAAGTCCTCATTGTTCTTGACGATCTACATGAAGAAGAAAAACTCCACTACCTAGCTGGAAAATCTAATTGGTTTGGTTCGGGTAGTAGGATCATTATAACAACAAAAAACAAGGACATCCTCTATATGATGCACATGGAATCATCCAATGAAGAGGTCCTAATTCAACCCAGAGGAATTTTGGATTATGAAGTTCATGAAATGGAACTTGGTCAAACACTTCAGTTGTTTTATAAGCATGCATTCAGAAGAGACTCTCCTGTGGAAGGATATGATTGTCTTGCAGAGGAAATTGTTCATAGATATGATTGTCTTGCAAAGGAAATTGTTTGTAAAGTGGGTATGCTTCCTTTGGCTGTTGCGGTGATAGGCTTTTCTCTTTATTGGGAGGGCTTGGTCCTGGAGCAACATTTTGAAAAAATAGAGCTATGGGAAGACATGTTAGATCAGTTAGATGAATGTCCTATTAAGGAAGTCCGAGATGCATTAATGTCATGCTTTTACAGATTAGACTCCGTAGAACAAAAAATATTTCTAGATATTGCTTGCTTTTTCATCAACGAGGACAAAACGTATCCACATATAATGTGGAAAGACTTGCACTTATATCCTATCAGATCAATTTATGCTCTCCTTGAAAATTCCTTATTACAAATTAGAGATAGAAAGTTTTGGATGCATAACCAATTGCGAGATCTGGGAAGGCACATCATCCAAGAAAGACATCCTCCACAAATTAGCAGGGTGTGGATTCAAGAGCAGGCTGTAAAACTATTGGAGGGAAAAGAGGTAAAATGAAAGAGTATGTTGCATAATTTTTGTTTTGAAGGAGAAACTTTCTGAAAATTTTGCTTTACGGTATAGTTAGCTTTGTTTAACTTCCCATTTTTCTTGTGAGTGAGGGACGTCCCTCATAAATATTTGGGTCAAAAGGTTTTGTAAATTGGTAGAGAGAGACCAGGTAGATAGCCAAACTTTTAAATCACTTGCATACACAGTTTACAGAGAAAACCAAAACCTACCAAGATTTTAATTGATATGCTAATTTATTTCTGGAAAAGTAGAATATGGGACATGGAGAAATGATTTACGATATATCTTCAAATGGGAGCTGAAAATTTTCGTTAACGGTGTGAAAGAAAACATGTAAGTCTACTAGCTAGGAAAAGGCGGGCGCCATGGCAGGCAGACTCCCTATTCAAGAAATTGTTTACCAAGTGTTCAAATGCTTCCTTTCTTGATAGCTATTGTAATAGTGCTTGGGCGGTGCACTTAATTAATCTTCGGTCTCTCTTGGCAGATAAAGCCGTATGTAGAAGCTCTAAGCCTCACTGCCACCAGCTGCAGCCGCAACTTTGAACCTGAAGAATTAGCTGCTTTGCCACATCTAAGGTTCCTTCGAGTGAAAGGCTCGAATTTTTCTGGCGACTTCAAGAATGTTCTTTCATGTCTAAGATGGCTATCTTGGCAGACATGTCAAACAACTTTCCATGCGAAAAACTTTCACTTCAATAACTTGGTTGTACTCGACCTTTCGAATAGCGATATTGAAGATGATTGGGGTGGGTGGAGCCAAATGAAGGTATGATATGCCTTACTATATATACTTCCTTCTATCATTACCTCTCTGATGATGAACAAGGTGATGATAGAAGCAAGATATATACTTTACTTCCTTCTTTCATTACTTCATACAATTGACATAATGATTCATGCACTTCCCACTTCATCTGAGTGTAGAATACATTTTGTACAAGTAACAATCACTACTTTTTTACATATACCAAAGTAAAACACAGATATGTCTCGCATAAAAAATGCTTCATGTGGTTTATAACTTTGGGTTGATAGTTGCCTATGCTTCGGAAATAGTGTCTTCCGTTTTTATTTTTTTAACAGATAAATGGTGTCTTCCATTAAAAGTAAGTATTTTGCTTCAATGTGCATCAGTTGTGATTTGAATGAGGTAAAGTTTCAGTCATTTTTAGTGATACAAAAGTTTACAGGAATGAATTTTAAGATTTGTAACACTCAACTTGAACGGGGAAAATGATCACACCTTTATTTGGAATAGATAAGATGAATATTAGAATCAAGGTGACCTTCAGCTTCATAACCCTTGATTCAAGCGAATGATCACACCTTTATTTGGAATAGATAAGATGAATATTAGAATCAAGGTGACCTTCAGCTTCATAACCCTTGATTCAAGCGAATCACTGGCCTAGTTTAATAGGTAAGCATTTGTTTATATATATAATTGCTTTTATGAACTGTAAAGCAAACGATTTACGTTTTTAATTTACTTGAGTTAATGAACCAAGACTCGAGCTTCTTATTGAATTTAGTAATTAACTACCGTGTCAGATCATATCTCATATAAATCTATAGTTCAGTTCGGGCTAAAGAACAAATCTAATGGATGCTGATCTTCCCCTCCATCTCAGATTCTTTCTAAGTTGAAGGTAGAACAAGAAAAATCATTCTCGCCTTCAACTTCACTTTCCATCATTTATCTTAAAATCACTCTGTATACTGACTATTGTTAGGCTTTCGATTACACACGATACAGAGAGTAAGAGACACTTGAGTTGGGGACACGAGGGTTTGTGCTAGTGGCCAATGGCGGTGGATGGAGACTATCTGGGGGCGTCGGTATTTTTGGCTTGTGTGTGATTTGTGAATTCGAGTCTTTCGTGTTTTCGTAGCAAGGAAACTTATGGTCTTTCGGTTTTGAAATGTTGTTCTAAGACGCAAACTGCCGGTTTTGGAGATAGAGGATGTGATGTGAAGTAAAAAGGTATTTAAAAAAATTTAAAAGACTTGGGACGTTCACATTACACTATGTTGTCTCAAATAGTGACTTATGGATAATGAGGATATTAATAGTACTCCCATATATTCTAATGTTTCTCATTTATTTTTTAACTTCCGCTTTTTTTTTTCCCTTTTTTCTTTTTTGCAGATGAATAAATTAAAGGCCTTAGATTTGACAGGTTGCAGAAAGTTAAAAAGGACACCCAACTTCTCTAATTTCTTGGATTTGGAGGAGTTGATTCTCGCTCAGTGTGTCAACTTAACCACAATTGACAGCTCCATTGGTAAGCTACAGTGGCTAAAAACTCTGAATGTGGCGGGGTGTGTCAACTTCAACTTAACCACAATTGACAGCTCCATTGGTAAGCTACAGTTGCTAGAAACTCTGAATGTGGCGGGGTGTGTCAACTTAACCACAATTGACAGCTCCATTGGTAAGCTAAAGTGGCTAAGAACTCTGAATGTGGCGGGGTGTGTCAACTTAACCACAATTGACAGCTCCATTGGTAAGCTACAGTGGCTAAAAACTCTGAATGTGGCGGGGTGTGTCAACTTAACCACAATTGACAGCTCCATTGGTAAGCTATGGCACCTAGAAACTTTGAATATGGCGGGGTGTAGTTCTCTTGGGGAGTTACCTGCAGAATTTGGTTCTCTACATTTTGGTAGCGATGGCATGGGTGGATTGCAGAGAATGAAGGTAGGATATGCCTTACTCTATATATATGTTTTACTTCTTTGTGTTATTACTTCATACGATTGACACAATGGTTGGATGCACTCCTCATTTCATCTAAGTGTAGTTTATATTTTGTGTGAGTAAATTGTAAATTTTATTAATCAAAGTAAAACACAATTATGTCTCACATAGAAAACGCTTCATGTGGTTTATGACCTTGATTTCTTAGCTTTGAAAGTTGCTTAGGCTTTGAAATGGGGTATTCCAATGTAAGTGCCATTTTGCTTCAATATACATCAGGATATGGTTTGAAAGGATGTAAAGTTTGAGTCAAGTTGAGTAATAGAAAAGTCCATTGCAATCAAGATAAAGGACGTGATGTGAAGTAAAAAAGGATTTCAAAAAATTTAAAAGACTTGGGACGTTCTCATTACACTAGATTGTCTCAAATAGTGACCTAGGATAATGAGGATATTACTAGTACTTCCATATATTTAATGTTTCTCATTTATTTTTTAACTTCCACTTTTTCTTTTTTACTTTTTTTTTTTTGCAGATGAATAGATTGAAGGTCTTAGATTTGACAGGTTGCAGAAAGTTAAAAAGGACACCCGACTTCTCTAATTTCTTGGATTTGGAGGAGTTGATTCTCGCTCAGTGTGTCAACTTAACCACAATTGACAGCTCCATTCGTAAGCTACAGCGCCTAAGAACTTTGAATATAGCGGGGTGTAGTTCTCTTGAGGAGTTACCTGCAGAAATTGGTTCTCTACCATTTTTGAAGGCTATCATGCCCCAGAACTAACAGGTAATTGCTTCCATTTTGATTAATTTTGACAATATAAGGTCATTCAATAGACTTAAAACGCCCTATAGAATTTCAAAGTCACTTCAGTGCAGCCTTTTGCATCCAAATAGCCGTACCCTCAAGTAAATTCTTATTCTTCAGAATGCTTTTATGATCTTTAAGTTAAAAAAAAAAAAAAAAAGAGAGGAATTTTAATATTTAGCACGGTGTTCCACTAGCTTGACAGCCAAATCCCCAAAAGATGCATGAATTTGTACCCACAAGTCCAAAATATCCCCACTTTCCAAATGACCCAAAAAATTATATGAAACTTTTCCATCCATTCAGGTCAATGTATTTGCTCCCAATTGTCAATTTGGAACACTAGTCTTTGTTTTGGGGCAAAATGAACTCGATTCGAGAAACCAACTCCTTCATACGAAGTTGCTCATTTTTCTCTCTCTTTTCGCGTTGAAACAAACGAGTCATTAATTTACAATTCCAAAAAACAACATCATTATTGACTAGTGAGACACGACATTGTTTTGTCCCATTGACATTTGTTTTACTAAGATATCTATTGTCCATGCCCACGCCATCATCCACTATCCACGTCAAATGCCAAATTAGCTTGTATGGGCGAAAAAGATTTGGTGGTGAACTTGTTTTGTCTATTAAGCAATGGTTCATGCACTTTTTGGGTCATTCGAAAGTGGAGATACTTTTGTCCTACGAATGTGAATTTTTTTTTTTTTTTAAATCTCTCCCTAGTTTAAATGTGAAGATGAAGAAAACGCTCAAACAAAGAGGAGCGCCTCTGTTTTTCTTTTTTCCATCATCTGTTAATTTAATTCTATCAATTATTTTCTTTAGAACATCCTTAAGAGCAACTTGGAAGAATATGCCCTTGTTTCTCAATATATAGAGCCGGCATCCAAATACTGCCTATTGTTTTCTATAGCGGTTGACCTGTCATTTCACATAGATCCTTGGATTTTAGATTTAAAGATAAATTATCTCCTCAAGATTTGTAGGTGGTTCTAATCTTATCCATGCCATCTGGAGTAGCTACTTACCATTGGTTTCTGAATTCTAGAGCATCTTAATTTCTTCTAATGAGCAATATCTGGCGAAAATTTGGCGTAACTGTAGGTTAATGAGTGCTAATACTTAACTGCTAGAGTCATAAAATCATTAAGTTTTCATTTCCATATTTATATTCATAGAAGTCGATGTCTATAGTTTAAATATCACATCCAAAAAAACTGTCGTCGGATAGACTTGCATAGCGGTACAGCTGCTCGCCTTTATTATCTACCTTTTCATTGTTCTTTTCTTTTGTGTGGTGAGTTGAAGATCTTCAGGTTACAATTGTTTGAGACATTAAATCAACAGTTAAGTTGTCATTTTGATAACTAGTTACTTTCTATTCATCCCGCTAAAATGAACTGTCTTTCACTTGTGTCTTGTTGCAGGTACAAAGAACTAGTTAAGAAGGTTACTAGCGGTTTTGAGAGCCAGGCAATTGTAAGACATCGAATCCTCAAGCCTTCTTTCGGTTCGTAGTCAAAAAGAAGAAGAATGGATTTGCTTTCTAGGTAATAAAACTATGTTCAACTGCATTCTAGTTTGATTGTTTGGACGATCCAGATATTTCACTGCGTAAGGAATGGGCTTACGTTTCGAATGCTTTGGTGCATTATTTACAAGGTCAGCATATTTATAGGAACGAGGACATCAGTGAACTCTCATGCTTTATTGGAGGGTTAGCGAAGGTTTCACATTTGTCTTTGTAACGGTGCCAAGAGACGGAGGAGCTTTGAAAAGTCAATGTTTACTCAGGTGCTCTGCAACAAAAGAAAGGAGCTTCCATTCCAAGTAATAAATTTTTGTAGGACGGTGAACGTCATGTTTGTGATTCTACTGCCTGCAACCCTTTTTTTGGTTTTTGTTTGAAAGATCAGCATGGAGTGTGAAACCACTTGTCCATGTGTCCAAGAACTTGAATTATTGCCAGCTTCCTAGTGCTTTTGGAGGTTCTGGACTTTTGCAATTATATGTCATTTTAGTCCATCAATAACGAAATCTTTGAACAAGTACAAATACAAGTACCCAGGAAAATCATATCATGCTACACTAGGCAATGACAAGAACTGTGGTTTTCATTATCACGCATTTTCATGTGCTTCTAAAGAAGTTACGGATAATTAAGCTCCAAGTTTGGTTCTCCTATGGCATTTTCAAGAATCCTTTTTTCCCCCTCAAAATAAAATGCACCCAACAAAAATAAACAACCAACAATCATATATACACACACATAAACCATGAAGTAATCGTTGGAAAGTTAGCATTCACGAGCCACACAAGTGATTTACGGATAAATTCAGTATTTTTCCAAAATGCAAACACTTTGTCATAACACATGAGTTTTTTTTTTTTTTTTTGCATAACATATTAATGGCTTGGGAAATTAACAACCATAAATCAAGACAAGCACACCGCAGCTGTAAATAATGCAGCATTTAATAACCAAGGTGGAGAAACCTCACACGATGCTTCTTTGCATCGGCCCGCTTTGACCAATTCTAGGCTGCGAACAAGCGAAGATTGTAGAAAAACGCAAAAAGCCCGGCCCACAAGAATGGAGCCATAAAACGACGCAGTTTTTTTTTTTTTTTTTTTTCTTTTCCTTATTCTCGATTACCAAAAATAGAATATTTGCTTGTTTAGATATTCCTTGTACTCCAGCAAATCATATTTGCTATATTTTAATATGCAATTAGGAAAACTTGTGGTTGTCTTTGCTCCTGCTTTACTTTCGTGTTTGTATGGTGATTCCCATTTTATTAAAAAAATTGCACACCACAGGATAACAATCATAAACAACAGATTTTTTTGAAAGATTCACGTGCATATATGACATATATATAATCCAGTCAATTTTCATGATCATAAAAAAAGAGAAGATATGTCTAACTCTATGATCAGAAACAAATAAAATAATTCCCACATATAAGTTATCTCTAAATGCATATCAGCACTATCAAAATGATTGAAATAATTACGGGTGTGCCAGTGAGGGTCGCTTGGGCATGTGGCAACAACACTGTCTTTGCTTAGATCATTGACACATGTCAACCATGGGACGGTCCACGTGTCAGCCCACTAATATTTACCGAAGCGCCGAATGCGACGGAGGTTAGCGTAAGCACCACGTCAACATAGTCACGTCAGCTTGCCAAGTCAGCAAGTTTCAACACTGTTTTGCCTCATCGGATGCACGTCACCAATTATAAATGACTAGAGTAACAATTATTTTCCGGGCAATAAAATTCACCGTGTCAAAAGGTAACTTATTGGTATTATATTACTCTTCATTTTCCAATGAAAACTTACGAATGATATTTGTAGATAAGTTATTAACTACATATTATCGCAACCTTCCCGGAGGTGGATCACCTAAGAAAGTTAAAGGATTGATAAATGGGAACAAAGGTTCCTCTATCAAGGCCATAGTTCGTATTTAGCACAGACTCTCCCAAGTCGTACCAATCACAACTTGATACCCTATTTATTATGCATCTAAACTTACCTATGGAGCTGCCATTAATCGGTTTGGGTCAATTAGATATCCATGCAAACCAAGGATTCATAAGCACAAGGCACTTTCGGTATCTCTTCTTTGTTAGCTTAGAGAAGACAAATGGGCCTAAATATGAAAATCTTAAATTATGAATGCACTGTGTAACTCTAAACATGAGTGAGACAATAAGGATGAAAAAAAACGTTATTATTAAAATTAATCACATTATTGATAATGTGCTGGACCGGATCAACCATAGCAAGCCACGCAAGACCATACTAGGTTACATCTTGGTGTTTAAAGGCCCAACAGCCCAATATGCCTTGGTTACTGCTGGGAATAATAGAAGAGAATAGAGACAACCTAAAACTTAACCACTAAAAATATAAAGTTAAATGATTCTTTCAAATCGAACAAAAACTAACTTCCCTTTTACAAAGCCCACCGAAGCCGATGAGAGGAATTACGGTTGAAGCAAAGACCAATGCAGTGGACGCCGCAAGAGACCAGCAAAAGGGGCTGTTTCAAATGGAGCAATGCATTTGACCAAAAATGGGGAAATGCAGGCTTGTAGTAAAACTTTATCGAGAAATTGAGACCGATGGAATGGAAGAGACACCGACTAGCGATCAAACGGTGACTCGGTGAGATCTCAAACTGAAGACGACACAGAGGCAAATCCGGCACAGTGATTACTGAATTGGCGTTGCACAGGTTGTATAGAATGCCGAGGGTGCTGGCGTTGGCGGGAGTGGACCACAGCAGCCAAGTCGAGAAAGAGCAACTGGAATTGACGGAGTCTCCTAGACGTGATGATGTGGCTATGATGGTGGCAACTACTGGACTCCGAGAAATCTGCAAGAACGGACACTAGTGTGGCAGAAAGACAACTCAGACAAGGCGAGGCCTCGTCATTGGTTTTCACCACTACAGAAATTCAGTAGCGCACTGGAAATACAGGTTGCACAGGTTGCCGTGGAGCGTGACGGCAGGGCACGACAGAGGTGGTGGACGCTAAGTGCCAGAAAATGTGAACGGCGGCTGCCAGAATATTCCCTTTCGCTCGACGTTCTCTTTTGCTTATATTGTGAGTCCTTTTTTCAAGGTCTCTCCTGGGTGCATGTGGAGATGGAGGCCATGAAATTAATGAGAACAAGATAGTGTGGCCTCCATCTTGCGATGACTTTTTGTGAATATGCTGAGCATTGTCGAGAGAAGAGATCGCGAGAATGCTCACTGAATGAGACAGAGATGTCAATCCTCATGAACTCCTCCTCTGGAGCTTAATCTGGATAAGAAACAAAAACACAATTACAAATAGTTTGAATAGCAAAATGGAATCGCACAAGATTAAGCTAAAGAAAAAGATGCTCGACTTAGTTTAACGATTTTAGCAATCATGAAGCAAGATGAACAAAGGACGTTAGGACCTGGATGACTGCTGAGATCGCCGAAGTTGCGACAGCAATTACTGGTTGTGAGGTTGGACAGCGAATTACGGCAGCAGGAAAAATGGTCAACAATGATGAGCTTTTCTGGAGTTCGCTGACGGTCGCTTAGAGACTGTGGGCACGGCTATTTTTTCTCCGTATTCCCTGTTTCTCGAAAGATGATGATATGAAGGCTACCAAGAAAATATTGAGAACATGATGGTGTCTCCTCTATTTTCATTTCTCTCTCTTTTGGGTACTTGGCCCTCTCATCCCCCCTACCTTGCTCTTGTGGTGAGGTTCTCTAGTTATAAGCACTGGGGGTCCCTAAAATCGTGGAGATGATCATGACTTTCACCTATCGAGGCTGTATTTGAATGGAAAACCTTTTAAAGGCTTTGGAGGCGATTGTGGAAAAGGATTCTTGGAGAGATCGTCCCGCTCTGTATTTGCACGATTGTTGCCTTCTTTTTCAAAAATGGCTCAATCTCTTTATTCCACCAGCCCATCAATTACGGTTTTTCCTCAAATCTGCTCCCAATTGCTCTCTTCAGCCACTTGATTCTCGGCTGTCTTTTGTTCCAGTCAATGCTTGACTCTTTGGACTTGCTCTTCCTATCTCTTGATTCTTTTCTTTTAATTTATTTTCTTTCCTTTCTGACTTCAAAGACCCACCGATTTTACCTCTCAATTGTCACACTTGCCCTTGTCTTCAGCAACAAACCCATTGATTGGGACTTTACCACTTTGAACCTGCTCATTTCCTCATGACCGAGAATATCTCTTTTTTTTCTCAACTTTTAAACACATCCTTAATTTGGTTAATTCCAGGAAAGAATATTTCTTCTGATTATGATGAAAATGACCAAATGACCAGCTTTTTTTCGCCAGGTTTGTGCGCTAATTGTAAGAGGAAAGGGATTTGATTCCTAAAAATCAATGCAAGAGATTTGGAGTCCCCTTGTTGCATTACCGCATCGGTTTACGAAATAACTATGGATGCAAATGCTATGAGATATTGATATTTTGTTTAGGGATTGAACTCGATCCCCAAATCTTCATGTGATAAATGACCAAGGAAAAATCAAAATGTCAACACATATATTAGAAGTTACTTTTCCATATAAAACTTACTTGTGAGATAGTTATGTGGATAATTAACTAATCAAATTGTTAACACTTAAATATTCGTTAAATATTTAGGATTAAATTCCATAGAAAATTAAAGACTAATTTGGCTTTAATAAAAATTATTTTCGCATCACCTAGGTATTGATATTGCTTGCATCTACTAAGCTTTATTTTCTTTTTTTTTATCTTATTTAAAATTTTAAAAAAAAATATAGGGGTGAGCTTGAGAGTCTCGGGTTGGGCTTTTGCCCCAGCCCGTCCATTTCTTTTTCTCTCTCCGCTCGGGCCAGGCCCATCTGGCCTCTCTCTTTTCTCCTTGCTCCTTTCCTTCCTCCTTCCTCTTCCCTCGTCTGCACCTCACGCACGCGAGGACGACCTACCACAGCAAACTAGAGTAGCCGGCGATGGAGGGGGCGGCTGAGCCGGCGCCATTAATGCCGCCGATCGGCGCAGCGCGAGATCCGGCGAGAACACGGATGGATCGGACGCGTCTTCAGAGCCACCTCGACTGGTGGAGCTCCGGTTCGGCCGGGGGAGGCCGGTCGGAGCGCCGAAGACCGGCGGTCGAGGAGCCACCGCCGACCGGTCCCCTAAAGCCTATAAATAGAGCGTCGGGCGGAGGCCAAATAACACACACGGAGAGGGAGGAGCGAGCTCGGAGGACTTCCCTGCGAGATATTGGGGGAGGCCTAAGAGTGAACGAATCCGAGGGAGAGAGATCTGAGCGAAAGGAGAAGAGGAAGAAGATCCGAGAAAAGCCAGATCTGAGGCTGGTGGGTCTGGATCTGAGAGAGATCCGAGAGATAGGGGCAGATCTGGAGGGCGGAGGTCACAGAGAGAGAGAGAGAGAGCTCGTGGGGGGTTCGGTTTCGAGCTGATCCGAGGGAATGTTCGGAGAGTGAGAGATCCTCCGGTAGCTCGGCCGCACCCCTGGACTCGCGGTTCCGTTTCCCGGCGTCCATTTTATCTCTTCAGTTGATGAAGCTCAGGTGTTCGACGTTTTGTCTGGGCTAGATCTGGTGTCTTCTATGCCTTTTCGGACCGGCCATGGCGGCCCCGGCGGGAGTAAGGAGCAACGGTAGCGACCTGAGTGGGTGTTGAGGGATTTTGGCGGCGGAGCTGCCTCGGATGGTGCCCCTTCGATGGAGTCGAGTCTCCTTCCTCAGCCAGTCTGGCCGAGGCTCGGCGGAGGCCGAGCCAATCCTCGGCCAGCGACGGCGGCTGGCCAGGCGGAGCCCGAACCTTCGGCTCGGGGTAGCTAGGGCGCCGCCGGTGTGCGCCCTCGGCCGGACTGTGGCGAACGACGTCGATCGCCTCAGTCGTATCTGCCGTGATCGCCCTGGGAGTTGAGGGCGGAGGAGTCGGGTCCGATCTGAACATCGGGTCGGACCCGGGTCGTGACCAACACATGGTCTAACCCTGAGACTGGGCTCACATTGAGATAATGGGCTAGTTTTTCTTGGGCTTTGACTTTTTTTGGTTGAATTTGGGGCTAGGGTTTGTTTGGTCCCGGGCCGGGCTCATTTTTATTAATGGCATTTTTGCTGGTGGCCGTATCGGGCCTATTTACCGAAGCCCAGTCCAGATGGAGGTCCGGCGACCCGGGCGGGCGGGCCCGTGCTGGTTTCGACTCGGGTCGGAGGCAAAGATCCGACCCGGGTTCCTTTTTTAACATAATAATATTATTTTAACATAATATTATTATTTTAATATTTTAAAACTATTTTAATGATAATAATAAATCATAAATAGAAAAATTAAAAATGATTTATATTTTCCGAAAAATCAGAAAAAGCCTAAAAAAATATGATTTTATTCTCCAAAAATGTATGGAAAATCTTTGAAAATCCAAAAGTCTTAAGGTTTAAACAAGATTAAGTATCCAAAGGTCATTAATAGATTAATTGGTGTAATTAAATCACCAATCTGTATTTCTTAGTAAAATATATCTCTTAATATTTTATTTGAGTTTTCAATCAACTCACCATAAATTGATTAGTGGCGATGTCTAATTAAAATTTACTTGCTGGTTAAAAACTCGAACCATAAGTTACGAATTTGTGGGCTTAAAAGAGTTCGAGTTAAGCCTAATAGACTTAGTAAGCCATTAACATCCACATGCACTCACTCGTGAGGCCGCTGAAAAGGGAGGTTTCAACACAAATACATATAACTAGATACTTTATATCCAAAGAAAAATCACTAGTATTTTACAACTCATTTCTTGCTTTTCATCTTATAATAGGAGATACATTCTCCAGTGGAAGATAACTAAGATTGTGCAAGCACATCACTTCCAATCTTCTTGACCTTTCAAGGCTCCTCAGTTTAGATTATCTAGAATTTTATAGATTAACTGCTTCAACAAAGGAACTTGGCCCAACTTACTTGGACAAACAATTTGCTAGAAGAGTATCTGATCTATCTACTTCCATCTGGTTTGTCAACCTTGAAATTTAGGGGCATCAGTCTACTACCACCCTTTTCCAAGTTAGAAAAATTGGCTATGTGTCATTGAATATCAAATGTCACGCTTCTCTATCTCCCCAGATCCAATACATTTTACGAAATTGAAACTAAGTGAATGCAAATTGTTGATCTGTCACTCTTGAAAAGTCTATGGTGCTTGGATCTGAACAGATTAGAAAGTTTGGTTGAGATTCGTGGTTTGTCGGAACTGGAATCCTTGTAGTACTTATGTATTTCCCATTGTTGTAGGATAGAAAGGTTGCCCAACTTATCAAAGTTAAATAAGTTACAGCAGATTGAGATAGAAGATTTTCCAAAGATAAGAACCATTGAAGGTCTCAAGGGCTTAGAAAGCTTAGAGTTGGATAATCAGGGCTTTAATGTTCGGGAAAGATTGTTGGATGGCAAGACATGGACCTGGCTTTCCCGCAGTGCCGCTTAGTACAAGGCAATCCTAACTTTTAGGCCACCAAACACTTATTATAACATCATCAATTTCCTTCACCAGAACCTAGTGGGCAATGTAATTCCTCTTTTTGCAAACAATGTTCAATTGAGATGTGGTGATGCAATTGCTAAGCGGCTTTTGCCGGTGGTTGACCATTGCCATATCTACATACCTATCTTATCTAAAAGCTATGTGGCGGTTCCTTCGACTAGGCCACATGGGACATTGCACATAAAAAATAAATGGGAAAAAAAGAATTTGACCCATTTTCTATGATGTGGAGATTGATGATAAGCTCCAAACCGATTTATACATAATGCCCTAGATCGACACAGTGGAAATTTGGCAACTAAGGGTGCGTTTGGGCGACTATTTCTGCTCCTCAGAACAGAAATTTCTGTTTTTTTGTTCCCTAACAAAAGAATAGAAACGCGTTTGGGTGCGTTTCTATTCCTTTTTTTCTTTTGTTCCTTGAACAAAAAAAAAATAAACAAAACTTAGAAACACTTTTTATTTTTTCTTTTTTTTCTTCTTATTTTCTTTCTTTTTCTTTCGCCGGTCGCCGGCCTCGCCATGGCCGGCGGCCTCGCCTAGGCACGGCGAGGCCGAGCCTCGCCGTAGCCGGGCGAGGCTCGGCCTCGCCTTGGGTGGGCGAGCTCGAGCTCGCCCAGCCCGCGAGATGTCGGCGCGTCGGGCTCGGCGAGCTCGATCTCGCCCGATCCGGCGAGGCCGAGCCTCGCCGGCCGCCGGGCGAGCTCGGCCTCGTTGGATCCGGGCGAGCTCGAGCTCGCCCACCCAAGGCGAGGTCGAGCCTCGCCTAGCTACGGCGAGGCTTGGCCTCGCCAGGGCCGGCGAGCCTCGCCGTGCTCGGGCGAGGCCGCCGCCCGTCGGCCGGCCGCTAGCCATGGCGAGGCCGGCGACCGGCCAAAAAAAAAAAAAAAAAGAAAAAAAGGAAAAAAAAAAGGAAAAATAGAAAAAATAGAAAAAATAAAAGAAATAAAAAAATTATACAAATTTACCAAACGTGTTTCTATTTATTTTTGTTCCGGAACAAGTTTACTAAACGCGTTTTTTTGTTCGTAAATTGTTCCTAGGAACAAAACACTTTTTTTTTTATTTACTGCCCTGAACAATTTTTAAACGAAACGCAAACAAACGCACCCTAAGTGGAGGAATGGGAAGAGGTTGCGATATATCTGGCGGTTCGACCTTAAAACTAACAGGTAATGCCGCTATTTTGACTAAATTATGAGGCAATATGTCATTTAACCCAACTTTACCACCGTAGACTTTCAAAGTCACTGCAATGCAAACTTTTGCTTAAAAATATTCAAGAACGCTCAAGTTGATTCTTACGCTATGTTAGGGAGAGTTTTTTAGGTGGGTGAAGAAATTTGAGGTAAAGAAAAGATATTTTTTGTGTTGGCTGGAAGTAAAATATATTAGAAGAAAAGAACTCAATTGTTTGAAATTTTCATTAATTGTCTAATATGGCTCATTAGCACTACTAGTAATTATTTTACTAATTTAACTTAAGAAAAAAAAACAAAGCATTCATATTTCTTCAAATCAGTCTTATCCTTGTAGTATTACTTTTGGGTTTCTTGAAGGTTTTAGATTTTCATTATTTTCATCTGAAGTCATTTTTTTGTTGTCGCTTATACTACCCCAGTAGTTTTATTTATGTTCTATGTTTCTCTTTTTTTTTTAATCAATAAAAAGATTAAATAATAGTGGCAAACTTCATTTTCTGTACTTTAGCTTATTGTCTATTTGAATTTGAAATTAGGGTAGAATAGGCATTAAATAGGGAAACTTAAGGTGAAAATGCAGTAAATACCTTTGAAAGTTATGTACAAGACACATGCTTATGGAAAAAATTGATTGAATTAACGACAGTAAGAAAAAGGACTTTTAAATTCTATGTCTCATGGGTATTCTACTAGTTTGAATGTGAAGACAAAGAAAATGTACAATAGGAGAACCTCTTTTCATTATGTATAGAATAGGTAAACACGATAATACAATATTACCAATTAATTTGCTTTTGTTAGGATATCTCTAAAAATAGCTTGTAAGAATGATCCCGGGTTTCTCGAGATTTCATTTCGAACCTGAACATGTAATTAAAAAAGATTCATGGAAGTTATTTATTTATTTCACTACATGGCCCCTACCCTAGATATGTCCACATAAGTTAATCCATATAGTCCATTGTGTGGGGAAACAGAGTTGCAAAACGGTACAAATGAAAGACCTTAAGGGTTTGTTCTATTATTATTAATTTCTTGTTCTCTTCTAGGGTGTATGAGTTAAAAGATATTCGGCTTATGTTCGTTTGAGACATTGAATCAACAATTAGGTAGTCATTTTGCATCACTTTGTTTTCCATCGGACTATTATGAACTTTTTTCTGTCTCTAAGCATTGTTGTAGCTCGAGAGAAGTGGTTGAATTGATTATTGCAGAGATTTTGAATCATCTTATGAATGTCAGTCCCAAAATTTGACTATAGTTTAGCCAAAGATCAGTGACAGCTGATGCCGGCTGTAAGAAAATTGTTTCTTGAGCCTTTGTTTGGTTCATTGATGAAGAAAAAAGAAATAGTGTTCTATCGATCCATTCCACGAAATTATGTTCTCTAGAGCTGCATTTGTTTTCTAATTGTGGAGGAACAAGAAATTTCATTTTAAAATGAAGATTAATTAAGATTCTTATGCTTGGTACGTTGTTTGGAAGATTAGAATGAAATTCAAGTAACTTGTTCATGTGTCGGATCTAGAAAATTGTTGAACTTTTGCACTCTATTGGGAGGTTAGTGATATGACATCCCAAATTTTCAATTTTGTTTTCTATTGAATAAATCGAGGATTTTATTAATGCGCCTATAGGGCTGTTCTTAGAGCTGATTACTCTCGAGATAATTAGACTATCTGGGAAAACCATTAAGGAATTTTTAGGGAATAAACTTAAGAATTCGACCAAGAATCGGCTTTTTGACCGTGTTCATCTTTAGAGGCCTTTACGGCACAATTAAAAATCGATTTGAAATCAGAGATAAGTTGGTTCAACTGAGTTGTGTGGCTAATTGTGGGTGATACCACTAAATTGGAAAATTCTCGTCGGCCGACACTGTGACATCCTAAAATTCGACCCCGTTTTGATAAAGTGAAATGGACGTTTCGTCGACGTGCCTATGGCCCTTTTTCTCTGAGCTGATCACTCACGAGTTAACTAACCTATTGGGTAAATTCGTTAAGGGATGTATCAGCTGTAAAATCCCTAAAAGCTACCTAATTAGTTGGATTTGGTTAAAATCACGTCCGATCGATTTTTAACCACGAAATCAACTCGATTTGAAATCGAATTTTAAGCGCGTCATAATTCTTATTTTTAGGATCCTTGTCTCATCGTCATTTATCGACGAGTCCGAAATTTCAATAAAGAAATTATCGGAAGAAAAATCAAGCCTCAAAAGAAAATAGAAAGGAAAAGGAAAAGAGAAAGGAAAATTTACATAAAGGCATTATGTATTTTATTTTTCCTTTTTCTCTCTCTCCCCCTTTTCTTTCTCTCTCTTTTTCCTCTCCTTTTTCTCTCTTTTCTTTCTCTCTCCTCTCCCCTTTTCCCTTCCCCTTCGTGCGACTCCCCCACCGCCCACCTTTTCTCTCTCTTCCCTTTGACTAGTCCAAGCTTATCTTCTCTCTTCTCTCTCCTCTCTCTTCTTCCTTCCCGCACACGACAGAACCAGCTTCTTTCTTCTCCTTCTTTTCTTCGCGTGCGAACCAGAAGCCCGGAGCAGAAGCAGCGCAGCTCGTCGTCGCCGCCCGTCGCCGCTGCGCCGGAGCCGGACCGCCCGCACCCGCGACGCCGCCCGCTTACGCCGTGCGCTCCGCCCGCGTCCGTCGCCGCTGCCGCTCCTCCCTCCGCGCGATCCAGCCGCAACCCAGCCCTGCTCTGCCCTTGTCCGGCCATCTCCGGCCACCGCCCAACCCCGCCGGACCTCCCCCGCGTTCCCCTCGCCCTCCGCCGGCTTCCCCTCGCCGCCTTAGCCGCCGGAGCAGCCCTGATCAGGCCCGTCCAGCAAGCCCACGGAGTGGGTTTCAGCGACTTCGGGCCCGCTTTTGGGCCGTTTCCGGGCCTCGGATCCGTGAGTCGCTTTGGGAACAATCGTTCCTCGCATCGCCGCCGTCGGATTGATCCGATTTGCGCGCGATTTGGTGTGTAATATCACTAATCCTGGATTAGTTGGCTAATTATGTTTAAGGTTGGTTTAGATTAATTAATTATGTTTAGGTTGTTAAATTATAATAAATTAGCAATTATTAGTCAATTGTGATGCGATTTAGATAAATTGATTGCGCAATTAGCAAGTAGATGTGGTCTACTAATTATTGGAAGTGCCTTGGGATTTTTCCCAACCCTTAGTGGGCTCCAATTAGGCTTTTCGGGCCTAAGTGGATTTTTTTTGTATTTAATTATTAATTTTCGGAATTAAATTAAATAATTATTTATTTTCCGAAAATTCAACTGAGATGGCCCGGGACCGGAATATTGTGCTGATGACCATGGTGAAGTCCGTTTATTTAATCGATTTATTTTGAGCTAAATAGAATTTTTAGTATTAATTATTTAATTTTCGAAATTAATTATTTAATTAATTATTTTTCAGAAATTAAGATGTTGATGGCCGACGACTGAAATCTCGTGCTGATTGTCGTGGTGCAGTCCGTTTATTTATTTGAGCTCTAAGTTGTATGGAATTGAATAAATTGTGATATTTTAGGGATTTACCCTAATTTGATTGGAATTGATTGAGATTGAATTGGCCAAGTGTTATTTAGCATTTATAATGCTTTGTTGAGTTGATTTAATTAATTGATTGAGAAATCGTTGGGTATTGGTTATCACTCAAAGGAAGACGTGGGCTCGATGAATTGGAATATCATCCGAAATGCACGTGAGTTTAGTGGTTAATTATATTGAATTGTTTATGTTGGCTCTGTGATCGTGTATCACCTTGGCGAAAAGACGCCCGAGAGCATATTGAATTGTTTATGTTGGCTCTGTGATCGGTGTATCACCTTGGCGAAAAAGACGCCCGGGAGCATATTGAATTGTTTACGTTGGCTCGTGATCGTTGTATCACCTTGGCGAAAAAGACGCCCGAGAGCATAGTAAAGTGTTCACTGTACGTCACCTTGGCGAATCGACGCCGAGACCATTGATGGAGCTCGTGACTAAGTGTAGGCATCTAAAAGGGCACGTGGGCTCGGTGACTTGATGTATCACTTTGGCGAAGAGGTCGCCCGAGAGAATGCACGTGGGCCCGAGGTTCGAGACACGTGGGTGGGAGACTTGGAATGTCATCCTAGAATGCACGTGGTCTCGCTTTAGATACTCCTCCGTGGAGAGTGATTTGTAAGACATGTAATCGATTGGTTCGATTTGTTTTGAATAAATGGGTGCCTATTGTGATTTGTACTGACTTGTAGGTGGGATCAGAGACCAAGGTAAGTCCTCTGTCCTGTGCGTGTTTAGGCAGCCTTTAGTATATTGGTTTACTAATCGGGCTTAGTGGGGTAGAACTCGCCGAGACGTAGCCTCATCCTGGTTGAAAAACCATTTCAGGACCCCACCAAGAGTGTGGAGGAGGAATCCGAGAAGGAGAACTCGGAGGTGAGATCTGAAGAGAAGGATTTTGGAAGAAGAAGATAGTCCCGAGAGGGGCCTTGAGTACGGTTTGGATGGATTGAGATCCTATCTTCTTTTGAGATCTCCTTTTCGATGTGAATAGTTATGAAGTGATTTACGGTTTGTATAAAAGTTTGGTTATAAATTTCAATATGAAAAATATGGCCTTGCTTTTCTATCCCATCGTTTTATTGTCCTGGGATTTTAATCGCTTCCGCATGTGCTTAAAAATGAAAGCTCGGCGATACATTGTCCTGGGATATCGCATTATAAAATCGACCAAATAGAAGGATGTGCACGTGCCCGAGGATCGGGGCGTGACAGACACTAAACTGATTTTCTTATTATTTGGTACCCTATGTCCGTATTTGAATCATGAGATTTTCATGACAATCGAGAGTCGCCAATGAGTTGAGTGTGTTTATTGTGGCTCAAAGAAAATCGACCACGGGTCATTTGCACTGAAAAATTTCTAAAAGTTACTCGGTAGCCTACGTTACACTAAAAACGCGCCGAATGGAAATTAACTGCGAATTTGAGTCCGATTTCAAAAATATGTCACAATAAAATCTAGAAAGATCGACTCCATAAGATTTTTCTGCAATCCAAGACTTTTTGGGAAAAAATCGTTATAGGACCATTTTTATCCAGAAAAAGTCAAGGACCGTTTTTTATTGCATAATTGGGGTGCAGGATGGATTAATTGGTAAGGAAAAATACCAATTTGACTGTTAGGATGTCGATTGAATTTATCGAGGTCGATTTATGATGAAACAAGTAGGAACAAGTGGCCAATTGAGAGAAAAATTAAGGAAATTCGTATGCCCCCATTACCTAGCCCTTTTGGACCATTTCAAGGGTTGTGTTTGGAGCCTTGGTGGCTGCTTGGTGGCCATGGAGACCAGCTGTAGCTGAGCAAAGGTCAAGGAAACTAATTTGGATGAGATTGAGCATGGTAGGCCCCTTGTCTCCCCATCCCTTCTCTTCTTCCCTCACCAAGCAACCGGCTAGCTTCTCTCTCCCTCCTCTCCATTTTTGCACACCAGCAGCCAATAAGAAGCCAGCAACATTGCCAAAGACAACAGGAGCCGCTTGTCGCCGATCATGCTGCCGCACGCCACCCGCGCGATCCCGTTCCCGCAGCCGTGTCCAACCCGCCTTCCAGGCATGTTTCCCCATCCAACGCATGTCCCAGCTGCTACCCTAGGTCATGTGAAGCCCAACCGGAGCTGTCTCGAGCAACCGGGCCACCGTGAACTGCCCCTCCGAGTTGCTGAAATCTCCATCGGTCCTTGCCACCTCATTTAGCGGCGACCGGCGGGAGGAGCGAGCAGGAGGTCGCGGGTCATAGTGAGCTGCAACAGAGGACTCAGGGCCGGTAGATCGATGACAGCAGAGGCAGAGCAGGGCGTCGGCGTTAGGGACAGAGGTGCGGCTGCGGGTCAATTGGAACGAGAGCAACGGCGTGCGGATCTGGACTTCAATCGACGGCGAGAGCAAAGGGTTCAGATCTGGCGGAAGGCGGAGCAGCAGACCGGCGATGTAAACTTCGGTGGCGTCGTCGCGAGAGACTCGATTGATCTTCAAATTTCCAATTGAATCTGGTAGATTGACCATCTTTAACATTATAAGTCCAACTAGACCAACAAGTTTATTTTTCACAAGGGTATGGAAGCTCCTTTATCATAGAGCACCCACATCAACACAGTTGTGTAACCTTTAAGCCCTTGAGGAGAGTGCAGAGGCTCCTTTATCTCCCAGCATCCCCTTAATGACAAACGTATAATCTTCACTTGTCACGCCCCGATCCTCGAACGTGCGTCCATCCCTCACCTAGTCGATTAATACTTTGACAAATGACCCTTTAAGCTATTACGCATTGTCATACTTGTCAAAATACTCATGGCCATTGTTAAGCCTGACATTCTTCAAAACTAATTTTTAACCAGTTTATTCTTTATCATGGCCATTTTCCTTAAATAGAAAACTTTCGGAAACAACATTTTAATCATATACGAGATGTATATGTCATTAAGACTTAAACACAATCTTTGCAGATATGTCATAATTTCAATATCAGACAGGTTAACCGTAAGGATAAGACATATGTGAGTTTATTGGAACCATAAAGCATCCTCTAGTGGCTCAAGTTTTTTTTTTTTTTTTTTTGCCTAAGGTAAGAAAATGGTGACTAACAAATGGGATCTCTCTATGAGAGATGTTATCCATTTGCCACACTACCATATTGAATCCATATCAATAAAGTTGAGAGCACTCGTGATCATGAAAGGCTCTGTGTGTATACATGCAATTACCGCCATGATTCGGTGTTTAAGACTTTATGGAATATGATTGACTATTAAGAATTATCTCTAGACCAAATGTGCACATATACGGTACGATTTCAATTAATATAGTCCAAGTGGGAGAATGTAAGAGTTTTCCTAATGTGGACTACATTAATTGATATTGTAATTCATTGTTTTTACGGTTACCGTAAACCAGGGTTGGTCTAAGGTGAGATAGAATGTTTCTTAATAAGTCTAATATGAGGCTGGCTAGTGTGGGCCGAGTTGAGCCTGGCTCGTAATGAGGGGGTCTAGCTAGAAACTCTATAAATAGTGTTCAAGTGCCTCCTCTAACCCTAATTCCCACATGTATCCTCACCTAAGGAGCGTTTACCTAACGTTAAACGTGAGGGGACCACCTCATTGAGCCAGTGATACGGAGGGAAATAGAGGAGAAAGACTTGATGCGTGGATCCCTTTGATGAGTGGGTAATCCCTTTTCCGCTTTTGCTTTATGTTCGATGGATTCCAAAACATGTGTGTTAATCTTTCTATTCAATTATGTATATTTATGTTGTGACATCCAGATTTTTGGGTTCTAATTTCGATTGGATAAATGGGGCTGTTCTCATTCAGTTGAAGCCAGGGATTGTGAAATTGGGAAACGTGAGGGATCTTTGGATGAGGAAAGTAATCAATTTGATGAGAGAGACATCAATTGATTTTATGAAAGTCTTTTGAGAGAAATTCAAGAGAGAAATTGGATGCAGAAATGAAAAAGGGGAAATCAAGAACTCTAGTTTGGAATTTCCTTTGGGATTAATTGAGCTTGTTCAAAAGAAATTGGATCAAGAATTTTCTATTTGAGAAAATTCTTTCTTTTGAAGTTATTCTCATTTCCCTTTCCCTATTTGGCCAAACACCTTTTCCCCTATTTTTCCCACAAGTTTCTCTTTCCTTCTTTCTTTCTTTCTTTTTCTTTTTCTCTCTCTCTCTCCCTCTCTTTTCCCTCGTGCGTGAACCCCCTCCACCGACTGGCCTCTTGATGTCTTCAACTTTGCTTCTCCTTTCTTTTATTTTTTGACTTTTTCAAACTTATCCTCTCTCTCTCTCTTGTCTTCATCTCTCTCTCTCTCGGTACTTGCTCTCACTCTCTCGACACTCTATCTCTTCCTCTCCCTCTCTGTTTCGTTCGATTGAAGAGAAGCAGAAATAGAGGCCAGCTGCATTGAAGGGTTGCAAGTGCGCCGGAGCCAAGACCGTCGACCCCGCCTCACGCCGCAAGCCGTCCTCGCCGACGCATCACCCACTCCGTCGTTCCGTCGTTCGTCTCCGCCTCTCCCTCACCCATCCCAGCCGCCGTCGGCACCTCTGTCTTCCCCTCCGTTCGCTGCTCGGAGTCCCAGATCTGGGAGGACACCAGAGTTGGGGCAGCAGCTGGCGTTGCTGGATCAGAGCTGTCGTTGTCGCCGGTCGCCCGTCCCCGCGCTGAACCTTAAACACTTCCCTTGAGTCTCTCAATTGCAATATGATGAAAATATTCTATTAATTCTTATCCAATAAGAATAATCTTAATTGAATGGAAACCATAATTCCAATAGCCATGATAAGTTAGCATAGCTCAGATACATTTAAGAAACTGTTAATACCTTGCAGAACAGACATATTATGTATGCATGCAAGCTTCAGTTATAAAAGCTCTGTGTAAGGCACAAAGTCAAATATCATTGTTATTCCAATCTTCGTCCATGGTCCTAACACCTTTGCAATCATAAATATAGTAACCCTGCACAGAGCTTTTAGTTCTAGGTGAGAATTCCTGCAAATTCTAACAACCTTAGAACTCCCACTTGGAATGAGATGCATACACAAAATACAACATGTGAGGAATAACGCTAACTTACATGCCATTTTATTCCGTCAATAACCAAATCTCAAGGCAAAGTACAAAACAAGTATCCAGAAAATCACATCACTCTACACTAAACAATAATAAGGACATGGTTTATCCTACATTTTTTTATGTACTTCTTGAAGTTCTAGATCATTAAGCTCCAACGTTGGTTCTACTATTTTATTTTCAAGCCATTCTTCTTTTTCCTCTTACTACAGGAAAAAAATGCACTCAACAAGTACATAGCCAACAGTATATACAAATATATATACCATATTTATGTATGTACTTATATAAAACATGGAGAAGTCATTGAAAAGTTCACATTTACAGGCTGCAAAGAAGATCTACGAATAAAATAATTAGTTTTCCAAAATGCAAACACTATATAATATAAATACGAAAGTTTTGGATAAAATCTAATCACGTAGAAACTCGCACGCCGGCAGGCGCAAGTGGTCGATTCTATGGTGTAGCTACAAGGGATGAAATTTCCCTACTGATTATGATACATTAATGGGAGAAAAATCCTTGGATAATCCCCTTATCTTACGTCCTTTTTTGCTTTGCTCAAATAATGATTTTGAACTAATGGATTTTCCCTTGCAGCAATACCAACTTCTCTGTGAAGCCAGCGTCATGCTCTAGGACAAGCGCAGCCCAGGCCTTTGCATTTATATAATTTATACATAATTTCAATTCCTTGCATTCATAAGCATTTACTTTTCATGTAATTTCCAATCAATTCCTCTAAGTCCAATGCAATTTGTATTTCATCGCATTTATATTACTTTCATTACTCCATCAAAGCCTCGACCGTCCCATATTTCGTATGTCACTATGGGTCTAGTACTTTCATGTAATAACGAAAGGGGATCCTATTACATGAGTACCTATTTGACAAAATAAAACTTCCATTAAAGAGAAGCAAATGAAACACGTTCATAAATTCAACGAATGAAGTGGGTTCATTTACAATGGAGGAGCTTATTTCGCTTTAGTGTCAGGTGCAGATCACTATTACCAGATACATAAGAAACAAAGAAAATAATCGACCACGGGTCAATTGCACTAAAAATTCCTAAAAGCTACTCGATAGCTTAGGTCACGCTAAAATCGCGCCTGGTTGAAATTAACTGTGAAATTGAATCCGATTTTAGAAATTAAATTTTTTTTCATGTCAAGATTTATTTTAGAAATGTCAACTCGTCCTCCAAATATTTTTCTGCAAACCCGAGTTTTGACGAAAAATCAAATTTAGGCGTTTTTTGGATCGAGAAAATTAGAGGACAATTTTTGGTTGCATTTTTTGCCGTTAAGTTGGACTAATTGATGAGGAAAAATCATGAGATGGCCGATGGCACCTTGGCTGATTTTATGGGGGCCAAATTGAGCTCAATTGGAGAAGAAATTGAATCAAATTGGATGGAAATTATCCAAAATTCGTAGGTCCTTGGGGTGTGCAACATTTCAGTCCTCTCTTGGCTTGCTAAGGAAGCTTGGATGAAGGAAAATGGCTAAGGATGATAGCCAAGGTTGGTGGGGCATGAAACTTGAGTGAAATGGATATTTTTGTGGACTTTGTGGCACTTTGGCCCCCCCTCTTTAACAGCTGCCTTCTTCTTCTTCCCTTGGTCTCCTTTATCCATTCTTGAGGTGTTTATTGAGCTTAAGAACTAGAGAAACAGCCAGCACTTCTCCCCTTGCCTGTCGACTGCCCACCCGAAGCCGCTGGACCCGTCGCGCGCCAGCCGCATGCCTGTGAGCCCAGCCATGCGTCCCCATCGTCCCGTGTCGCTCTCGTGCCAGCTCAAAGTCTTGAGCTATCCTGGCCACCGTCGCAGCTCACCTAGCCGCCGTTCATCGCCATCCAGTCGCCCCAACGTCGCTCGGTCCTGCCGTTGCAGCCCGCCACCGCCTAGCCCTCTCCCATGCCATTTCAGCCCATGCCGTTTCAGCCCAAGCAGAGCCCCGACCAACCCCCTTTAGCCCAAGGATAGAGGCCGAAGTCTAGCAAGGGCTAAGACTTCGAGGCCCATTTTAAGGCTCGTCCAGACCTTGCTTGGTGTCACCGCAAGCTTGTTTATCGCTCACCTCCGAGTCACCATCGCGGTGGACTCACCGACCCACTAAATCGATGAGTTTACTTTCTAAACTCTGCTTATAGAGTTAATGACATTTAGTAAGTAATTAGTTTAGGTTAATTAAGGATTATGTGGTTAGTTAGTTTAGATTAGAGATTTAATTATTTAATTATACATGCTAGGTGGTTAGAATAAAATGATTAGGGGCTAAATAGATTGTACTATTTATCTAGATAGGTGCGTTAATTTTTGTGGCATCCCAAAAAAAATTCAATGACAAGCCATAAGGTGTGTTAAAGTCTCTAATTAGGTGATAAAATTTCCATGGCCAAGCTCTCCATGCTCTCGCTTACTCTTCTTCCGGATCGATCGTCCTCTTCGACTTCCTCTGGTAGGATTCGAGTTCGCAGCTTGCCGTTTAGCCTTATGGTCCTTGATCCATCTACTTTGCACCCAGCTTCACCCGTAATTCGATGGTTAGGGGTGCTGAGCCAAAGTTGCTCTTCTCTCCTTCGTTCTCTGCTGCCTTCCACTCTTGTTCCCGGCGCCACTCTGCTACCCGGGCTCAGCTCACCACACAGCCTTGGTTGCATGTTTCCTCTCCACTCATCTACTCCGTTTCGCGAGCCATTAGCTGCTTTGAGTCCCTGCATTCGATTCACAGGTTGTTGCTCCTCACCCGGTTCTTTATTCCCCTGTCTCAACTCTGCATTAGTCTCGGAAATTCCTGTGTGGATTTCTCTATTTTTAGGTCCGGCTTCTCCACTGTCTCTAGATCCACCCTTCCTTGGATTCCACCAGTGATAGCTTTTGAGGACTGCTTGTGCGGAATCAATGATAGCTGACGCCTCTAGTTTTCTACCCCGAAATATTGCCTGATTTCGGGCCTTCCACATATTCCACAACGTTACTGCCACCAGGTGCAGGTTTGGAGGGTTCGTTGTATTCTTTTTGAGTTGGCAAAACCATTCTTCTATCCCTGACTTGAAATTTTAATGTTCAGCACAGTGTCCCAAATTGGTCTTGTCCACGGACATAGCAGGAATAGATGTTCAACCGTTTCCCTCTCAAAATGACATAATGGGCATATGGGGTCATGTAATATTTTCCTTCCAAATAGGTTATCTTTTGTTGGGAGAGCATTGTTGCATAAATTCCACATAATTTTTTTTTTTAGCTTGGGTGGAGTGTGCAAATTCTAGATGTCTTTCCAGAGTGAGGGGGGAGGTTGAAAAGAAGTTGTAGCCTAATTCTCTTGAAATTTACACAACCAACTTTTGTTTTTTTATTTTTATTTTTATTTTTTCCCTCTTATTTCACTCGAACAACCATTGTTTCTACCTGTCATTTTTTCCACCTTCCAGATTCTTTATTTCCTTGCCTCCAACTTGACTTGAACCTCGCTGATGTTTACATTTCCCTGTTCAACAATCAGACGACTAATTAATTAATTAATTATATATGTTTATTTGTTTGTTTGTTTTGTTAAGCATTCCACAAGCAAGAGGAAGTTCAAGTTTGAGCCCATCAATATATTCAGTTGAAATCAACTTCACTCAAAAACTGTGATGGATCAATTATAATATATTAACTACTCTACTCCATATCAATTTTCCAATATGGGGTTTTTCTAACATAATTTATAAGCGCTAAGTATATGTCATGACAAGGCATTTTAAACTTTAGTCACTCGAAAAATCTAACCTAACTTGCGCATTGAATCCCCTCACACATGTTTGTAGGGACTCAAAACAAAATGTTTTTTTTTTCTAAATATAGTGTTAATAGCTCGATTACATTACTAATCACTAGATTACATGTGCGATTGATTATTTATTAAGGCCTGCTTAGCTCTCGGGATTTCTCAATTAAACTTGAAAACTGTTTATTTTAATCGACCCCATTTCCTTTCCTGGAAACTAAAACTCGTCCAACGGGGGTTGGACTCAATTGGCAAGGATGGTCAAATGAGGGAAAAAAGAGAGGAACTTGCTTCGTGAGTTCTATACCTTGACTCGGTCAAGTTGCACGCATTTAGTTCACCAATAATAGCGAGTAGGGGTGGCAAATGGGTGGGTTGAAAATGGGTCGACCCATATTTGACCAATTTAACCCGTTTTGACCCATATTCTTATAGTGCAAATCTAGTAACCCATATCCATCCCAACCCGTACCCGACCCCGACCCGTATTGCTAAAATATATTAATATTCTAGGAAAACCCACTTCTACTATATGCTAATTGGATTAAAACTTCAAATCAAATTAAAATAGTAAATAATTTTTTTTTAAAACCTATAAATTGAAATCTTTATAAAAAAAAAAATTAGACTATGCACATGCTTCTCTTATTTGAAATAAACATACCATTGAATAACTAAAAACCGTAACATGAAATTTTTTAACTAAACCTAAAAAAGCTCATTTTTATTATTTTTTTAAAAAAAGTATTGTCAAAATTTTTTTATGCAATACAAACTTTTTAATAATTTTTTATGCAATATAAATTTAATGGAAAATTTTATAATTCTTTTTAAAATATTTTTAAAAAATCGAATTTTAATTTTTAAATATAATTTTAAATATTTTTAATTTTTTAAAAATATATATTTTTAAATATGTTTAATTTTTTAAAAATATATATTTTTAATTTTTAAATTTTTAAATATATATTTTTTAATTTTTAATTTTTTTAAATATATAATTTTTATTTTTAATAATTATTTTCTCTTTTCTTTTTTTTTTTTTTTTTCTTCTTGGCCCCCGACCATGACGATGGTTGACAACCGGCCACAAGTGAGATCGAGCTCGGCCGGGCGTTGGTGGGGCTCGATCTTGTTGATTTGGCGAGGCCGAGGCCCCGCCCGATGTCAATGAGCTCGAGTCTCGCTAGATTCGGTGAGCCTCGCCGGTCATGGGCAAGGTCCGGCGAGGCTCAACCTCGCCGGATTTGGCAAGGCTCGACCTTGCCGGCCGGCGAGGCTTGATCTCACCGATTTGGTGAGGTCGAGGCCCCACGGACGTCGGCGAGATCGAGCCTCACCCGTCATCGGCGAGGCCGAGCCTTGCCGATCTCGGCGAGACTCGAGCTCGCCGACGTCGGGCGAGGCTCGATCTTGCCAATCTGGGTGAGGCCGAGGCCCCGCCGATGCCGGCGAGCTCAAGTCTCGCTAGATTCGGCGAGGCTCAAGCCTTGCGGTCGTTGGTGAGGCCGAGCCTCGCCGCCGCGTCGGCGACTGTTGTAGAGCTCGAGCCTCGCCCGGCTCGTCGCCGACCGCCGGCTAAGGAAGGAAGAAAAAGAAAAGAAAAAAAATGAAATATGAAGAATAATTATAATTTCGATTTTTATAAAAATATATATTTTTATAAAATTAAAAAATGCCATGGATTTAAACTTTAAAGTGGGTTTCTTAATAACCCATTTAGATCCATATTTAACTTTCACTTGACCCATTTCTAACTTATATTTAATTTTCACTTGACCCATTTCTAACCCTTATTTAACTTTCACTTGACCCATATATGACCCATTTAACTAAAAATGGGTCATAATGTGGGTGTATGACCCATTTTGCCGACTCTAATGGCGAGTCAGTGCGAAGGACGCAACTGAAACAAAGGATCGGGCAAAACTTTCAACTAAACCTGCCGGGAGCGAAATTCATGTGTTCACAAATCACCGATTAGTTTTGTGCCCAACAAATTGTGAGGACTTGCGAAGACTTTTTATTTATTTAGAAGTAAGAATTTAAATACCAAAAAATATTATAGGGGGACCAAGTCATTAAACACTGTGAAACTAATGCATGATAGTTTGAAAAAATCCATAATCAATTTATCTATAATATCTACATGTAATAACCTGAATCTAACATCTCTTAGATAATAAACTATGTTAGGGGTGAGCATGGTTTGGGTTGGGCCAGTCCACCCCTTAACCCTAGGACCAATCCACACAATGCTGGTCCTCAATTTTTGGAGCCGATGACTGACCCTATTGAGTTTGGGATCGAGGACCGAATGGACCCAATGGGTTCGGTCTGATTCCAAGGTCAATGCAAGATCAATCGATAATTTTTTTATTTCATTTTTTGTACTCCCTAAAAAGTTGATTGACGACCGGTCCAACCCAATATGTTTGATGATGAGCGAGGTCAGCTAAGAGAGGCGAGTGGCGAGCATCAAGCGTTGAGCGGGGTGAGTGTCAAGTAGGCGAGCGTCGATCGGGGTGAGCATCGAGCAAGGCGAGCGTTGAGTGGTAAGCGGCACAAGTGGCTAAAAGCAAGCGAGTCAAGTGTCGTGGTGAGCGAATAAGTTGTTTCTTTCGATTTTCACAAATTGAAGATTAAGAGGATAAATAAACAGAAGAGAACGAGTACTAGAGAAGGATGTTGTGAGAAGCTATTTATGCCCCTTTAGAAGACATGAGAACTCATCACAAAAACATTTTCCTCATTTGTAAATTATCGTTGTTGATGTCATAAAATACATTAGAAATCTTAGTAATTTAAAGAACAATGTAAAATTACTTGGACTCCTCACTAAAGAGCTATTTAATATTGTTGATGCCATTTATTTTAGGGTTTTCTCTATATAAAAAATTATCAATAATATATTAGATATAATATATATATATATATATATATATATATAGAGAGAGAGAGAGAGAGAGAGAGAGAGAGAGATAGAGAGAGAGAGAGAGAGAGTCAAGGTTGGTCCGGATTAAACCGACCCTAAACTCCTAGTACTCAAGACCAACCTTCATAGTGCTGGTCTAGGAATCCTAAGACCAAGGATCGACCTAATCTCCTTAGGAACTAGAATAGGAATGGCAGAGTTCAGCTGGTCTAGAGTCGGTCTAGGGTTAACCCTAGACTGATGCTTACCCCTAAACTATGCTACCAAATATTTGAGCAAAACCAAACTAATCTTGTGTCATGTAAACAAGCCATAAAACTCGACGATGCGAAAGTCAAATTTGAAATCAATTGCCTTAATTAATTAAGCCATAATACTTTTTGGGAAATTGTAGTAACTATGATTCATTTTACAACAACTAGCTAAGATAATCGACGGTGAAAATATATTTATTGAGATTGAAAGGTGATGAGGTCTACATCGTGGTAGGTGGACTGTGAGCATGTAATCTACTTGACTTCAAAATTAAATAAGTGCTAAGTATATGTCCAAATCTTGACAGACCTTGAGGCACGGCAAAGAAACTGGCCCATATAATTAATGCAATTGGTTGTGCTTGCTTGATGGTCTTCCTATTTTCAAGTCTCATTAGGCTGGAGTCTATAATTGTTGGCTGGGTTATGAGATGATTGACCAAATTCAAGAGAAAGAGGAACTCGAAGGCAATCCTAAGCATGGATATTGAGCCAAAAGACAACTGCGATGTGTTTCTGAATTTCAGTGGACTAGACACACGCCTGACCTTAGCTGATAGTCTTCACGTCCACTTGATGTGCACCGCATGGTCAAATGAGGAAAAAAAAAAAGAAAAAAAAAAAAGAAAACACGGGCTGAACTTCATTAGCGAAGCCCAAGGATGGTCAAATGAGGAAAGTAGAGAGAAACCTGCGTGAGTTCGAGCTTGACTCAGTAAAGTTCGATGCACTCCCTTCACCAAGGATAGTGCATTAGTGCGGAGACGCAACTGAAAACAAAGGACCGTGAAAAAGCCAAGTCAACTTTTGATTGAGACAAGCTGAGCAAGCAGATTCATGCGTTCTTATGGTTTATCGATGAACACTGGTTTATGGTTTCATCTCTCGGACAAGTCTTAGCCTAGCGCTGCATCAGAGGTTATCTAAAGCAGGGCTAGGGCGAGTGAATATAAGATTGCAGTGCGAGATTTCAAGAAACTTGAGATGAGCTTCGTGTTTTTGGTAAAGAAGATGATCTACTATTAGTCTTTAGCATGAGAGATATCTATAAAAAAGAATCTGCAACCTCAACTTCCCTTCCCGCTCAATGGCGTGTTTTCAGTTGAGTAAAACTCTGAACCCGCAGTTTTGTTTGTTTTTTTAAAAAAAAAAAAAAAAAAACTAAATAAGCCAGTTTCAGCTTTAAATTCATCAAACCTGTTTGGTGTTTCCAAAAAGAGGATGAGAACGGGAAAATGGAAGAGGATTTCCTTAAAAGCAAACGGCCCCTACCAATCGGTCAAAAAGACACTGATTAAACGGTTAAAAAGGAAGCTGTGGATGCACTTTGTTCCAACCCCAATGCTCCCGACCACGCCCCGCCCACTTTCTCGGGTAGTCGGGGCAGCTTATTTTGGACTTTAGTGGTTTGCATATTTGATTACCAAACCTACTTTTACTATTCTGGGGTCCGCTCTTTCGCGGAAACTTATCAGGAGAAACGAGAATTTCATTTTACAGCGTAATGCGATTGTTCCTCTTTTCCCTGGTGGCTTGCATCTTAACTCCCGTCTTTCCTCTCTTTCTCTGAAAATCACCGTCATCCTCCCCACGTTTCTTGATTTTTCTTAATTTTGGGAGCAATTGCAGAGCCAAAAGAAACATTTGTCCTCGAGACGCGCTAGTCGGATCTTCTTTCATCAAGTCTTGTCGCAATTAGCTCTTCTTACAGGCCGTGGATATATTGCTGGTGAATGCAATAGTAGATGATTGGCCGCAAATTGGACTCCATCGAGGCGCCGCTTTTATGACATTCTGAACTTCGTCGTGTCAGGTGAACCGTAAATACGTAATCTACTTCACTTCATATTTAAATAAGTGTGAGTATTTTTACAAAAATTGATAGACCTTGAGGCAAGGGAAAGAAACTTGCACTTAAAAATGTTGGATGCAATTGGCTGTGCTTGTTTTGGTGAGATTGCTTTTTTGAAGTCTCATAAGGCTATAGTCTATACTTATTGGCAGGATTCTGAGACGACTGATCAAAATCAAGAGGAAGAGGAGCTCGAGGTAATCCTGAGCACGGAAACTAAATCAAAATTCGAGTATGATGTGTTTTTGAATTTTAGGGGACCGGACGTGCGTTGGGATTTTGCTTCTTTCCTTTGTACCATGTTGATGGGTGCCGGAGTCGATGTTTTCTTAGACGACAAAGAATTCCAAAAGGGTGAAGAAATTGACAGAGAGCTTTTGAAAGTGATTGACAAGACTCGAATCTACATACCTATCCTCTCTAAGGGTTATGCTACCAGTTCGTGGTGTCTTCGTGAGGTTGCACACATTGTAGAATGCACATCAAAATCAAAGGGGAAGAAAGTGATACTCCCCATTTTCTATCACATGGATCCTATTGATGTTAAACTCAAAACCTAATTGTACAAGAGAGCTATATCTGAGCACAAGATGAAGTTTGCCTCCGAGGAATTGAAGTGGTGGGAAAATGCCCTTGTAGAGGTTGCCCATAAAAAGGGATGGCATCTTAATGTTAAGAATGACGAAAGGTAATTTTCCTCAACTTTTTGGTTAGCAAGCCCAATACTTACATTTCATTGGATGAAATTTACTCCCTTGAAATTTCCAAATATTTTTTGCTATTTTTTGCTAATATTTGCCTTGGAGATTGGTGAAAGCTAGACCCAACACCCGATAACCCGCGTAACGAACTGCCACCCCGGCAAGGCATTTTCCAATTCTTGTTGGGTTAACCCAATATGACACGACAGGTAATACCCACTTCACACTTAGTAATAACTTTTACTTAATCACGTCATCACAATAGAAGAAGAAAATTGTCCAAAAAGTTTTAAATCTATTGCACTTTGTCAGTTGAATCTAGAAAATTGTTGAACTTTTGCACTCTATTGGGAGGTTAGTGAAGATTGCAGGTTTGTCATTAAGGGGGTGCTAGGAGATAAAGGTGCCTCTGCACTCTCCTGAAGGGCTTGAAGCTTACACAATCGTGTTGACGTGGGTGTTGTGATAAAGGAGCTTCCATACCCTTGTGAAAAATAAACCTGTTGGGTTTAGCTGGACTTGAAATGTTAAAGACAGTTAATCTACGAGATTCAATTGGAAATTTGAAGAAGTTGAAAGTAACTAGAATGGAATCTTTAGTAATAAGAAAGTTAAGTAGGTCATATATAAGTTTGATAGGTGAAATTTTAGTGAAATTTTCTGATTTCTCAAGATTTTGTTAGGAACTCATGTTCAATTTGCTTATCTAGTAATTCAAGTTTTGTAGCAATCAACATATTAATTTAAATAGATCCATGGATTTTAAATATTTGCTAATGGCAAATGAGCCCTTCAAGCAGATCCTTGTAGTTCATCATAGCCAGAGGCATTGAGTGGGGGAAAATAGACCATAAGTTCTTTTTTTTTTTTTTTGTCTCTTCTTTGGTGTATGAGTTAAAATGATCTTCGGGTTATGTTTCTTCAAGTCACCAATGTGAACTTTCCGTTCTTTGTGTGTTGCCGCAGCCCTGAAGAAGTGGTGGAATTGACTATCGAGAGGTTTCGAGACATCTGATGGATGTCAATGCCAAATTTTGATAGAAGTTTAATTCAAGATGGGTGATAGTCGATACACGTTGTAAGCCTATACAGAATTTTGGGAGAACGCAGATGGTCACAAGATCTCTTCTAGAAAGTTATCTAACTTTCCTATCACAAATATCTTGAGGAATTTCAACATAAATTTTATGGACGTTTACTGAACTTTAGCGTACTTGCTATCAAGCCAATGAATTTTGATTTCTTTCATTAAGAGTAGGAAACTCTATGTCAAAATCCGAGGTAGAAGAAGACGACAACAAGGTCTGTAGAAGAAGAAGACGTGGGAAAAAAAAATTGTATATTCAATTGTCGTATCTGTAATGTACAAGGCAATCCCTATATAATACAAAGTGACTAATAAAAAAGGAAGGATTATATTTCTTTAATCTACGTGTATCGAATCTAATCCTAAATTGACTAAAATAAATTATTAGCATCTTTTGAGATATTCTCCAGATCAGCCGTATCTTCCAACACTCCCCCTTAAGCTGCTGGCTTGTATATGTCCAAGACGCCAAGCTTGCTTAGAAGATATGAATGTTGTCTCTGACACAAAGGCTTGGTAAATATATCAGCAGGCTGTTCTATGGTTCTGAATCCTCTTGCTTCAATTATTCCTTCTTGAATCTTCTCTAGAGTGAAATGACAATCGATTTCTATGTGCTTTGTTCTTTCATGTAACACAAGATTTGTAGCAAGCTTAAGTGCAGAATCATTGTCACAAAATAATAAAGTTGGTCCCTTGACCTTTACTCCAAGGTCTAGAAGCAAGCCTCGTAACCAAATGACTTCACAAACAGCCTTCGCCATGGATCGATACTTAGCTTCTGCTGATGACAAGGATACATTAGATTGTTTCTTTGTCTTCCATGAGAGTAAGGATTCCCCAAGTTTGATGCAAAAACCAGTGATGGATCTTCAACTCATAGGACAAGTCGCGTAATCCGCATCACAATAAGCTGTCATTTCCATGTTGCAATTACGAGAAAGAAGAATTCCTAGTCTCAGACACTTCTTCAAATACTTCACCACTTTCAATGCAGCATTCATGTGAGACTGTTTTGGGCTATGCATGAATTGACTAAGTGTCTAAATAGCATAACAAATGTTAGGCCTCGTCATAGTGAGATAGATGAGTTTCCCAACTAGTCCCTGATAACTTGACGGATCCTTGAGCAACAGATCATTTTCTATAGACTGAAGACCTGCATCATAATCTGTAGTGGTTAACTTGACATTTTGCTCGATAGGGATAACTGCTAGCTTGCATCCTAATAACCCCGCTTCTGATATAATCTCCAGTACATATTTTCGTTGGCTAAGAGAGATACCTTGTTCTGAACGGGCTATCTCAATTCCAAGAAAATATTTTGGTGACCCCAAATCTTTGATATGAAAAGTGGAATGGAGATTGTCTTTAAGGTTCTTCATAGCAAGCTCATCATTTCCCATGATAAGTATGTCATCAACGTATATCATTAAGTAGACATATGACATACCTTTTGTCCAAAAGAAAAGTGCATAATCATACTTGGATTGTTTGAAACCCATAGCTGTGAGTGCACTGGTGAACTTAGTATACCATTGTCGTGAAGCCTGTTTGAGACCATAAAGGGATTTATGGAGACGACACACATTTGACTCCCCCTGTCGCCGTAAACCCTGTGTTAAGATCCATATAAATTTCTTCATCTAAATCTCCATGAAGAAATGCATTATGAACATCCATTTGATGTAATGACCAATCACGAAATGTAGCAATGGATAAAAAGGTATGAACTGTAACATCCTTTGCTACTAGAGAGAAAGTTTTGTGATAGTCAAAACCTTCTTTTTGAGTGAAACCTTTGGCCACTAATCGAGCCTTGTATCTTTCAATGGACCCGTCTACTCTATATTTGATCTTGTATACTCACTTGCCGCCAATTGGCTTGCGATGTGGTGGTAATAATACAATATCCCATGCATGGTTTTCCATTAAGGCATGCAACTCCTTTTCCATAGCTTCTTGCCAACGTGGGTCTTTGACAGCCTCATTGTAACGAGATGGTTCTTGTTCCTCAGATACTTGACTAATGCAGCACATATGATCGGGTGATAATCTATGGAAAGAGACATATGCGGAGATGGGATAATGTGTACCTGATGAATTTGAAGCCGTGCAAACATAATCCTTTGTCCATGTAGGTGGACGAGTAATGTGTCCAGATTGTTTGGGCATCTGAGACTGTGAAGGGGAAGATAACTCCTCATTACGTGGCATTTCTTCATTATCGACAAGTCCCGGAGATGTTGCATCAACTTTGTTGACACCTAAATTTTGGGTAACCCATTTAGTCATTTATGGCACAAAAATTAGGGATTAATTTTTAACCCATAAAAAAAAGATTAATTAATTTCATAGCATATAGTTTTAGGTGCATTTATTTTTAATTTGCATTTACATTGGGTCGATGACAGATAGGTTCAAATTGATTGTTCAGAATTTTAATTAGATGAGTTGGATTAAGGCCGCGGCAAAATGAAAGCTTGCTATTATTTGATGATAAAAAATTGACTTATGAGGAATGATGATTTGATATATTCGTCAAATCTTTCGTACATCCATTAAGTGATATATTCCTTGGCATGGGAAAGTTTAAGATGAAATATGGAGAAATTGAAAGAGGATCTTTTTATGCAAGGTTATATATTGTCAATCAAAAATGAAGGAAAAAGGAAATCGGCAGAATATTTCAATAAGAGCACTTGCGGCGGCCAATTCTCGTGTTTGCGGAAAAGAAAGGATGTGACTTGAGCCCAAAAGGAAACTAAGTTTATTTGCATGTTTAAAGGCACAAGTTCCCAAAGGCAAAAAAAAAAAAACGAATATATGCATCCACAATAAGAAAGCGGATCACATTCTCTTCCTGAGGGGGCTTCGTACATGAAGGGAGGAGGATATTCATTGGTTCTTCTTTGGGGGGGTGGGGTGGGGGTGGGTGAGAATCAAGAACAATACAGAGAGAAGAAAAGTGAGGAGGCGTGAGGGGAAGGGGAGCAGAGAGGAAGTGACGTCGATCAGCAGAGAGAGAGAGAGAGAGAAAAAGAGAGTCCTGTCTCCAACGAACCAAGGAGACTCCACGTTGTGCAAGACCCCTTGCTGCGGTGCTGCACCCGAGCCGTCTGAGTTGCCGTCGCTGCACTGTCTTTGCCACATCGCCCCTAGCAGCGATGGCAGATTTGTTGTCGTGACCTCGCTGCTATCACGATAAGATGTTGATCTGGTGCTGACTTCCCGCCGTTGCGACCAAGCCTTAACGAGCCCCGCTCAACTGAGACACTGACAGAGCTGCTGCCTTCCTCGTGCTCGACTGCCGTTTGACTCGCTGCTCCACCAATGAGACCGTGATTTCTCTTTGCATCAATCACTCGAGCAGCCATCGCACCCTTGACGATCCATGATCTGCTGCTTCTGCTGTATCGCGAACCAGCGTACCCTAGGGATGCCCGAACCCCCGTCACCCTGGTTCAGAGTGAACGAAGACTCTTGCGGATTCCATCTCTCCCGAACAATGTGAATATCTCGTCGTATTTTCGCGGCCACCGCTTGCGAGCTTGAAGTCCACGGTCAAAAAGAGTCATCATAATCTCGCTTGGATAATTCTGAGTGGTGACTTTGTCTTCCTTTTAAGTTTTGTCCAGATTTTACTATAACACATTGGGCTTTGTGATTTTGTTTCATGCAAGCAAAAGAACGGTTTTTTTGGCAATGAGACCGCGAAAAATTCGGATGCATGGCGACTATGGACAGTAGGGACAAGAATACACAGCACGATGTCACGCTGCCTCCCCGTGAGCTCAATCCCCGCGACAGCTCAACATCCCAGAGAACTCCGGAGTCCTTCTCGACGCCAATTCTGCAGATTCAACGAACAAGCCCGCAAGCTCCTCAGCAAAAGCCTGCAAATTGTTCTTTCTTTGTTTTTTTACGGCACACTTCACCTATCTGGTTCATGGAGCTCGGTGTTCTTTTCTTTGCAGGTTTTCCGGTGATTATCCCCGCACCAAGGAGCCCAAAATCCCAATTAGGTAGAGATTTATTTTATTTATCTTATTTTATTTTTTATATCTTGGTTTCTTTGTTTGAAATATTTCTCTATGTATAATTGGAAATTCCGACATACCACCTAATTTGCAACCGCGCATGGGTTTTTTATTCTATCTATAACGCTTTAGATGGAGTAATTAATCAGTGGGAATAAAATTGATATTTTGATCTTTAAAGTTTAAGATCAATTTATCAATTTTATTAACGAGATATTATTCCTTGATCCGAATGATATATGATATCTTGATCTAAATGATATATAATATCTTTGATGATTCTGAATGGCTTGGTGCTTGTCTAGTCTTCATTGTTTTATTTATCTTGAAATATGTTTGAGCTAGATAGGTTCACATTATAAATGTTGCATGATTTAGGGTTATTTGCATATTTAGACTAAGCATTTTATTTATCATGAATTTTCGAAATAAATAAAAAATAAAAAAAATAAATTTAAGATGTTAGATTTTCATTTCGCTTAAATTGCATGTTTAATTATTTGACATTTTTTTTTTTTAATTTCGAAACTAATTAAACGAAAAAAAAAAAGCAAAAAAAAATCATCATGCATATGTCATGTAGAATTAGGACATCCTTTGTACGCCATTGCACATTAGGATAAAATTGCATATTTCATTTTAAATTTAGGTTGATTTAGATAGACTGCATCTTAGGTTAGAGATTGCTAAGTTAAGATAATATCTTGATTTTAATTAGAGTTTAGCCTGATCTAATCCTTAATATAAGTTGGATATAATCTTAATTTAGTTAGATAATTTTCACATTTTTTTAAATTTCGAATTTCATAAAAAATACAAAAAAATGTCTTAGAATAGATTAGTTTCAATCTCTAGGATAGATTGCATTCCTTTTAAGAAAAAGAATAAAATAAAAAATGTCATTGCATGTCATTTAGAATTAGATTCATGAAATGCATGTCATTTAGTGATCATTGCTAGGTTCGTTTAATTAGAAATTGCCTGTCATTAGAATTAGTTCATTTAGTTATATTGCATTGCATAAAGCATGATTCTCATTAATTAAATGAAAACGAAAAGAAATTGCGTGTTAATTAGAAATCATATCTAGGGTTGATGATGTGAATTCTGATCTAACAATGCAGATGCTTTCGTTGCTACAAGGTAAGTCCTGTAATTTATTCATTGCTTTCTTGGGTGTTAAATTGGTGGTTTATGCACCCGCATGATCACATAACATGTTAGGAAAACAGATTTAAAATCAATCCAAGCTATCTGCAAAAATATTTTTTGAAAAAAAAGAAGAAATGGTACCGAAAATCACCCGCTGTGGTGGCTCAGCTGGGTAGGCGCTAGACTTCCATCGAGTAGGTCTAGTGTTCAAAGCTCCTGCAACACAAGTTGCAGGAAGGCTAGCTTTGAGACTCTTGGTGACTTACCCGGTGGCACGTGTGTGGTGGCTAGCACGTGTCGCCCCCAGTGGTTTACCTCCGACTGCCGGCCGTGTGGGGTTCCCTGGGTCAAAACAAAAAAAGAAAAAAAAATGGTATCAAAAGGGCATTAGAGAAATCTAGTGTAACTAAGTCCTCATACCCAAAGTCTCTGGTTCGTAAGAGTAAAATAATTATCCCATTATTTTACTTAGGTGTCTAATCGACCTACCATAAACTTATTAGTGACGACTTCTCGATAAAATCCATTTGCATAATAAAAAATTTGAACTTAAGTCGCGAATTGGTATGGGCTTAGAAGAGCGCAAGCTAAGTCTAGGCTTAGTAATCCATTAGCCAAACCCTAGGTAGTGCACCCAAAAAATTGGTCGCAACAAACTTCTTCTATATTTCCCATAGAAGAATGCACATTTGATTCATCCATGGAATTTCCATCAGAAATTGGGGATGATGCTGCTATTTCTGATTCACGTTCTGGAGATGTAAGGATGTATGTTTGGCCAAGAGGTAAATCTTTGTCCGATATAAAATGACTAGAGTCGGTGGCCTTGTCAGAATTCGCAGAAGATCCCGACTTATCTCGGAAAGGAAATATTTCCTCATGGAAGATGACATCCCTGCTTATGAAAAATTCTCCAGTGGATGACTCAAAAACTCTATATCCCTTTTGTAAAGTTGGATATCCCATAAATATGCACTGGCGTGCTCGAGGACTCATCTTGTCTCGAGGTCCTACCGTGGTCACATAGCATAGACAACCAAAAACTCTTAAATGATGAATTTCTGGTTTCCTTCCATAAAGCATTTCAAAAGGAGTCTTGCCATTAAGAACACGACTCGGCATTCGATTAATCAGATAAGTAGTTGTGACTACGCAATCACCCAAAAAATTTCACGAATAGAGGCTTGAAATTTCAGAGCACTCGATACCTCTAATAAATGGCGGTGCTTACGCTCAACGATGCCATTTTATTGTGGAGTATAGGTACATGAGCTCTCATGCAGAATTCCATTTGAGGAGAAAAAAATTTCACATTCATTGCTGAAGAACTCCCTTCCATTATCAGTGCGGATGCACTGAATAGAATTCTCAAATTGATTCTTGGACAAAGAGAAGAAAGTCTTCAGATAATGGAAAACTTGGCCTTTTGACTGCATTAGAAATACCCATGTAGCTCTTGAAAAATCATCCACAATTGTGAGAAAAAATTGAGAACCATCACGATGTTGTGTGTGGTAAGGACCCCAAACATCATGGTAAGGACCCCAAACATCAGCATAAATTAGAGAAAAAAGACTTTTTGCACGAGAAATACTATTTGGAAAAGGTGCATGAGTTTGTTTTGCCAATGGGCAAATGGGGCAATAAGAACAAGAAAAAGAGGCACTATTACCCAATCTTTGATGACTAAGGAAATTTTTATCATTGGTAGCAGAATTATTTAATTCAACACATGATAAATTGGAAATGCTGGGAAATTTGTTCAAGAAATATAGCCCTTGATAGATATTACCCAAGCCCATCATTACCGAAAGGGCCTGAAATATACATTTATCATAATCAAATAGGACTTGGCACGAATTTTCTTCACAAACTCAAGAAATTGATATTAGATTGAAATTGAAATCGGGAACGTATAATACGTTCTTGAGTGTTATAAGTGGGCTAAGTTTTACTGTGCCAATCATCATGACGAGTGTGGAATTACCATTGGGAAGTTGTACTGAAGCTGGTGTGGGTAATTTCTGGATTTTTGAGAATTTTTTTTTTTCACAAGCAATGTGATCACTAGCCCCTGAATCAATTATCCATTTATTATTGGAAATTGAATTTGCCAAGCAATATGAAGTACCTGTGAAACTCCCAGCCTTGTCAGATGTATCCAGTTTTTTGAAAGCCCTCATAAGTTTTTGATATTGCTCTTGATTAATTGGTTGATTAGAATTATCAGCATGTTGACCTGTAACCTGAAAAACGGTCGAAAAATCCTTTTTCCCTTTTTCTCCAGGCTTGCCATGCAGTTTCCAGCAATTATCGATTGTATGATGTGGACGCTTGCAATAATCGCAATATAATTTACCTCTGCCTTTGAAATTTCCTTTTGATGTTGCGGCATAAGGCGGTCCAATTGGTGTTTTTAAATAAGGAATCATCGCTACTTGATGTGGGCCGTCAGATGTGAAGTAATTTCGTGGACCGTCAGATCCTGTCATGGGCGAGATTGCACGTGGGCCATCCGATGCTGCTGAGGAGAAGCCTCGGTAGTCGTCAGATCCAATTAGTGGTTGCGACATCTGTGAACCATTGGATTGCTTGGAAAGATCATGGTCGTCCAATCCCCTTCTTAGGTTTCGGTTGTCTTCTCCATTTCCCAAAAACCCTAGCAGCTGCCCGATTGTTTTGTCTCCTCCCCCCTTCTTCATTGCTCCTCTCTGAAGAGCGTTCCTATGGATAGCGAGAGCGACGCCATCTCTCGGGTTGTCAGGCACAGCAAGGCATTGGCTCTCCTCCTGTATTGCAAGCTGGTAGATCTGAGCAAGCGTTGGCGTCAGATCCATGATGAGTATTTGCATCCTTAATGAAAGGTAAAATTCGTTCAAGGCAAGGAGAAATCTCGTGACCTTTTCTCGTCCCCGGATGGCTCGGTACTGTTGTAGAGTCAATTGCAATCCTTCCAGTTTCTCTTCCACCGCTTCCAACTCATTCCATAATGCTGAGATTTTGTTGTAAATGGTGGCTACGCTCATATTTCCCTATTTCAAATTTGAAAGTTGTTGGGTTAGTGAAAAAACTCGAACCCTATCCAATTTCCAGTACATTTCTTTTATATTTTCCCACATCTGTTTTGGGTCCTCCGTTAGTGGTAATTCGGCCGCGACTTCAAAGGTAACACAGTTTCTGATCCATGCGCGGACTAACTGGTTACATTTCCTCCATAGTCGTGCATGTCGCTCGTCGGACGGGATCAGAATCGTTCCATCGATAAATCCATCTTTTTCTTTCGTTACCAATGCTCACCGGAATTCCCACGACCAGCTTGAGTAATTATCGACGCCGGTCAGTTGTTGGGCGATGAGCCGTAGCTCTGGTTCGTTGGCCGTCATTGTGTAAAGCAGGTCGCCGAGTTGTGGGTGTCCACTGGCGGTGACAATTGGATAAGGAAAGAAACCGGGTTGGGGAACTGGGTAGGGATTCGATCCCAAACCTGGATTACCCGATTCGGGCACACGACCCGCATAGAATATACCCAGCCCGGTGGATGAGCCTGCCCCAGGTGCGGTTAGTGAGCCTCCATCGGGCTAGATCTGTTCTCCATGGGCTTGATTCACCTGTGAGGATCTGTAGAACCATGGGCCTAGGCCAGGCGCCATTTGGACAGGTAGCCACTGGATGGACTGACCCACAGCGGGTTGTCCCTGGTTGGGCTGGGCCTGAATCCCTGGTGCTTGAGTCAAATTCGAGACATTAGTCTCGTGCTGTATCGCTGACTCTTCTAGAATCCCTTCCTCTGACGTCGACGAACGGCCTTTAGGCATGGTGTCGATAAGTGTAAGAGGTAAGGAGAAATACATTACTTTGGTTTTCAAGGAAAAAATTCAGACATTGATTCCTACACCGGAGTGCTAACTTTGTTTTGCAGGTTAGAGTTTCTGCAGCAACAAAAAGGCAATCTATCTGGTAGGCAATCAAGAAAGAAAGAAGCTCGCGGAAGCTAGATAAGTAGCGTCTGCTCAATACCATGTCAAAATCTGAGGTAGAAGAAGACGATGACAAGGTCTGTAGAAGAAGAAGACGTGAGAAAAAAAATTGTATATTCAATTGTCGTATCTATAATGTACAAGGCAATCCCTATATAATACAAAAAAAAAAAAAAAGAAAAGGAGGAAGGTACAGTGCTATGAGTGGTATAATAATTACAAAATCTACCAAAATTCAGTCACATATAGATATAGATATTAATAGTATTTACATTACTAGTATTAAAATTTACAAAAAAATAACAAATTATTATTATCTAAAAAAATGGAACCTGGCTCGGCTCCTTTTTCTTTTCCACGTGGGCCGGCCCACCCGTAGGTCTTCGTCTTTCCTCACGTCGCGCGACAGTGACATACAGAAGCATATCAACAGGAACAGAAGTAGAGCAGGCCGCGGCACAATCCTAGGGTCAGGGATCAGTCGACCATGGCAGGCTGGCGGCGGCAGAAGCCATGTGCGCCTGCCTGTAGTCTTTGAAGAGAAAGAAAATCAGCCAAAAGGGTTTCGGGGAAGAGCTTGAGAAACGGAGAGAGGAGAGCTTTCTTTTTTTTTTCTTTTTTCTTTTTTATAACAAGGGGTGACAGAGAGAGAGAGAGTGAGGGCTCCAAACATCTCGGCCGACGACCTCTCCCGGCGCCAAACAAATAAGCCTCGGCTCTGCTATTGTCTTGTTTTGACTGCGCCAGGCCGAAGCTCGTGGCCATCCGGTTCACGCGATCTCCGACCCCGTCAGTCCAATGATCTGTTGTCATTAGTATTTGCATGTCTTCCGTCAAGAACCCAACGCGGGGTCGAATCCCGTTCGAGTCGAAAACTCCATTACCAGTGTCACACGTCGCTTGTTTGTGAAAATGCCTCAACTAGATCTGCAAACTTTTTCTTGAGTTCAATTTGCTTCGGGAAACATAGGTCGTTTCGCGCATCCTTTGTTTGCGTTGTGACGGGTTCGTGGAGGGGTAACGTTTACAGGGGCTGGGAGTCGGCTTGGCCGAGGACCACTCTGTATCGCTCGGACTTCGACTAATTGAGGACTCAGGGTCTGTAACGGTTTGGTTTGAGTCGGGTCTGTCGAGCACAAATCACTCATGAAGACGCTCCAATAGCCGACGGTGGTCGTTGGAGGATCGAGTGATTCTTGATTTAATATAGGATAGTTGGCGTTTTGTTGTTCTGGGTTTAATAGACGCCGTTGGTTTTGGGGCACGTTGGAGAAGACGTGACAGAGCAAGCGTGGAAGGCGATAGGGGCATAATGGATTTTAGTGCAGGTTGGGCGTGGTTCTAATTATAATTGGGTTAGTGGATTGACTAACTGAAAGAGGGCTACGGTAACGGCTTGGTGTTGCTTTAGGAAGAGAGTGGGCTTGTGATGTTTTAATTAAAATAGGCCTAATAGTAAGCCCATTGGAAGCATGTCCCTTTTATAACCCAAACCTAACCTTAGTATGGACACGGGCCGTAGAATGAGGCCCACACCTTCACGGGTCCAGTCCCATATCCGAACCGGACCCAGTAGGCACGTTTTTGTTTTGCCGGTGGGGCCTCCATTTTTGAGCTGGATTGGGCCCGCACATCAGGTCCAACCCGGGCTGGATCCGGATATCCAACCCTAGTCCCTACTTCCAGATTAAAAATCAGATTTTCTTTTTTTTTTAAAAAATCGAAAAACTCCGAAAAAATTCTATTTTTTCTAAAATTATGAAAAAACTTTTTAAAATTTATTTGTTGACTAGTTCTCTTAAAATGTGTAAAATATTTGATTAAAAATTGTGCTCAAAATTGAATAAGCTTTTGAGTTTTACAAGAGTTTAAATGTTATTTTAAAGATAATTCTCTTATTTCTTAGTGTTGATTTATTTTTTCCTTGCAAAATGTTTCATTGGTTGCTTACTTGATTGTTGTTTTAATGATTGTGTACTTATATAATCATCTCACATGTTAGTTGATAGATTTAGAATCAATCCAAACTGCCTAACAAACATCTTGAAATGAACAATATTAGGTACTCTGAGTGCAATAATTGATTAATTAGTGTAACCAAATTTTCAACCTTAAATTCTTTGGTTATGTATGAAGTGAGATATACTTCCGTGCTCCACTTGGTTTCTAACCAACCTCAACGAGCTAGTGGTGACTTCTTATTAGAAAATCCTTAGAGTGTCAATTTGACTTAATATCAAATATCCCAACGTCGCGCGAAATATGGCGGAGAGCCGCCCCTAAGTTAGGGCCATAGGCCCACCTTTTTAGATAATACCTCTAAATCTATGTATATTTCCCTCTGAATGGAAAAGGTAGGTCGCGACACATAATATATAATTACGTAAATAAATCAATCAATAAAGACAAGCACATTGTAATTGTAAATAATTCAGCACAAATAACAAGGTGGAGAAGCCTCAAGCACTACTCGCTCAGACCAACCGTCAGCAGTGAATGGGCAGGCAAGTAAAAACAAAAGACCACCAAAGCCAAAGCCCACAAGAATCGAGCCATAAAACAAAGGAGTTTACCATCACATACTTATGTTAGGTGTAATCAATTATATACATGTGAAATTTCGTTCTCTTCTTATTCTGCGACAAGCATCTTAACTTTTTTCAATTTGAGCAATGTAAGATCAAATTTCGGTGTAGACGTAGACCAATTAGATGGTCATTTTGATATCCCTTTTTTAATGCATGCCTAAAAAAAAAACAGACTTTTTCTTTTGTCTTCATTGTTTTAGTCTCGTATTGAAGAAGTACTTGAATCGACTGCTAACAAGAATTCTAGACACCTGAAATATGCCAATGCAAAAAGCAAGACTTAGAAGTTCTTAAATTGCTTTTAAAGACAAAAGAAATGGAATTCCATTCCAAGTTATATCTCTTCATTTGTTTTTTAAGTGACTATTGTACAAGTGAATGTTCAATACAGCCCAAATTGTAATTGTATTTAACCGAAGCTTAATCAAAAGATTAATTATTAAAAAAAATTAAGGTAAAAAAAAAAAAAGGAAAATTGGGTCCAAGTTAGAATGTTCGATAGAGCCTAGATAGCAGCGGCTTGAATTTTTGCTAGTGTGAAGAGAAACTAAAAGCACAATCAACACAAGAATGGACTAGAACAGAGTGCAGGTGTAACTTATAAAAACACAAGACTGGAAATCATTTAAGAGAAATCACAAAATTTTGGGAGTGGGGCCAAATCTTGATAAATGAAAAAAATCGTGTGGAGTTGTAGCAAAACGAAAAGAAAAAGAAAAGAAAAGAATCATGTGGAGTGGACAATACCCACGAATCTCTTCATTTTCTCGATAAAGCGTACTATTTTTGCAAATAATTGTGTGTATGTGATATTGCTCTGTCAAACCTTTAGGTCAAAGGTCTTAACAGTTTGTAGAGAGAGCCAAATGAGATTGACTGATGGTTGGCATGATTTTATGGGTTCTAGTATATAGAAAGAAGCATTTTTAAATTAAAAAAGAAAAAGAAAATAAGAGCGCCCAAGTGTTGTCACGACCCTCTTGAAACAAGATAACCAATGGAGTTTGCAACATCGGCATCCTAGACAACACCATAAAAAAAATGATATCATTCTTTTCTAAAGTCAGCTCTATCCTTTCTATTAAAATATTTAAATAATAATTAAATAAAAATCACACATTTATGTAATAATTTAAGTTTTAAAATAGTCGTAGTGGTCTTGCATAAATTTTAAGGATGAGCGGTTCTAGGTTCCTTATAGGTTCCGCATGGAATCCGAAACTTACCCTCGGTAGGTTCCTCTTTTGAAATATGAAACCTAGCCGTTAGAACTAAGAACCTAGAACCTACCTTGTCATAAGTTCCAAGATCGCTTCTAGATTCCAATAGGTGTGTTTTTTTTTTTTTTTCATTTTTAGTTTAAAAACAGAAAATAACGCAATAATAATAAATAAGCTTGTCATTCATCAAAGAAAATATAAAAACAAAACTAACTATCAATAGAGGAAAAAGAATTCTTGACAAGAAATTCAACTAGATAATATAAAGAAAATGGAGCAAAAGTCTGCGTTGAAACGGAACAAAATTCACTAGACCATAAATTTTATTTTAGAATTTTGTATTAGGGAACTTATAACATCATAAAACCAACTACACCATAAAAACAAGAGCATTAAAATTGTGGGTACAAGCATTAAAAGAAATATGAGTTTTTGGTCCTCAAACATCCATGAAAATTTGTTCCAAAATTTGTTCACCTAAAACTAAAAGAAATAACAATCATAGTTCATAACTTAATAATAGCTTTAAATTTAAAATTGAAGTGTCGCGTATTAGTTATTTGCAATTATAACTACAATGTTTTCTTTGCGATTTAAAGTTCACCATAGGTAAGGTAGCCTGGCATTGCAATTTAAGTAAGTGCTTCTTGGACATGATGAGAACTAACATCTTCGGAACCTACATAAAAGGCATACCACAATGCTCAACTTGACTAAATAATCAACAATATATGAGACCTAAGCCATTGGATGAAAGTGTAAAATAAGTATTAGATTCCTTACCACATATATTTATTCTGCTTTAACTAGTAAACTTTATTTATTGACGATAATCTCCTCATTAAGACAGTCTATATCTATAAAAAAAAAGAAAAAAAGAAGAAGAGATTAAATACAATATTCACTTATTAGATATATAAAAGGAATTACAATATATTAAAATGTAAACATCACTTACCAACTCAAATTTTTCTGCATTCTTGATGCACTCTTTAACATTAACCGGCACATGAACGACTCTCAACCAATCTTGAGTGCAAATCAAAACTTTCACTACTTTGGGAGTCAAAGAATTTTGAAAGGCATCAAGCAGAAGGCCAAATGTAATAAAAGTTGACTTTGAAGCAATAATAGTTACGGGAATAGACAAAATATCCCAAGCCATCAAAGAAAGGATCTTACATCTTGAGCCAATAGTCTTCCACCACATCAAAAAGTCAAGATCAAGAACTTATTCATTTTTCTCTTGAAGGTACTCATCAAGCTCGGATTTGTTGTCATTACATCATTGTTCGTTCGAGTATAAAAATATTTTCTTCCAAGCTTGGGCGTTGTACTTCTTTATACCTTCATTACCACCCGCATCGGCATTGGAACCACTACTACTTCCACTCAAACTATGGTCACGAAAATTTCGATAACTTCAAATATGAGAAGATTGCTCATAAAATTCATACAAACACTCCAATATGTCTTTCACCTTATAATGCATCTTTTTAATTTTCGATTCATCATCATAAATTTATCCATACAAAAAACTCACATAGTTCAACTTAGCTCTAAGATTTAACACAACCGCAAACAACACCATTATATTTACTTTATCCAAGCTTCCATAATATTTGTCAAATTTTTCTTTCATTTTCGTACCCATAGCTTGAAACTTAAGATTTGAAGCATCGGCCGCATCTTTCAAATATCTATACAGAAGAGCTATCCCTTTAAAATAATCATTTGAAGTAACATATGAACTCCTCGACATCTGATTGGTAGCATCATAAAATACTTTTAGAAATTCCGAAAAAATAATAGCGTTTTCCAAATCATCATCTTTAGGAATTTCATGATTAAGCTCACTTGCAAAAGATAGATCGTCTTCTTCCATCATTTCAAAAGCTTATCTAAACTTTATGATGGTGTCTAACATGAGATAAGTGGAGTTCCATCTAGTGGCAACATTTAGAATAACCGAACCCTTATAAGTGATCTTTTCACTCTCAATACAAAATTGAAATGCTTTAACTCTCGCAAGAAAACTCCTCACATACCTAACCACATTTCGAATACATGCAAGAGAGTCACATGCCTTAGTCAAGCTATCTCTCACAATCAAATTTAATAAATGAGCTATACACCTCATGTGCAAAACACTGCCATCTTAATATCAACAACATTTCTTTGGAAAGTTTTTTTCTCAAATAGTCAATTGCAACATCGTTCGAACTAGTATTATCCACGTGATTGTGGATACATTTCTTTCTATTCCCCACTCCTGATACATTTCTTTACCATTTTCTCAATCTCTTACCCCTATGACTATGCATCACCACAAAATTGATAATTCTTTCATGCAACTTCAATGTGCAATGAGACACAAATAATTCAAATTTTGAATGAAACTCCATGTATAAGTTGTGAGTGCGATCTTAAAATTAATCTTTCCAAAATAAGTCTTCAAATAAGTTCTTTTACAGAAATACAACTTCATGTAATCTTTTGCCACTGTGAAACATGATAAACATTTAAAGGGATGTTGTAACTCACTAACAAATTCACGAAATCCAACACATTCGACTAAGTAAAAGATTGTTCATCAAGGATGATGAACCAAGTAAGCATTTGCCTACAACGTTCTTGATTAAACGACCATGTCAATAAAACACTACCATGCACTAGAATCTTCCCTGCCTTGACAGCCATGTCTACATTATGTGGTGCAAAGAATTTCTATCTCTTATCTATATTATGAGAAAACTTTTTACACGTGGTCAAGTGCTCTCTTATTGCAGAAGTACCGTTAGCAACACGGTATTTAAGCATAGACTCACAATGAATGCACTTCATTTGATATATTTTTTCATCCTCATCATTGATTCTTGCATAATGATTCTAGCATTCGGATGTATATTTCTTATCAGAATGAGGAAAACAAGAACCAAGTACCTTATTTGTCATACTCATGGTAGGACATGGCTCTTCTTCATTTTCATCACTAGAAATTCAAATTCGGTGATTGGATTCATCTCCTCACATCCCTCCACTTCCATTGACGTGTTATCTTGATACATTAACTTCACACTACACAACAATAATAGAATATAGTTAGAAGTTTCAAAATGAAGAGCAAACTAGAAATGAAACACCACAATCAACCCATTTATTTTAATGCAACTCATATAATGATGCCGATAATTTAGGTCGTTGTTACTCTTTGTACTATATATGCTAAACATGAATACTTACAATTACTGAAACTTCTAAGAATCGAACGTCTATAAAGAGAGTGCCCACTATTAGCTCCTTTATACATTAAAACTACGAAAAGAATCAGACAAAGGAAAATTATCAAACCCAATAAAGATGAACGGAACGTAGGGGCCATAAAAAATAAATTTAGGCATGGTATCATTATAAACCTCATCTAAACCAACAAGCAACTGATGCAAAATAGAATATGCTCAACAGTTCATTGTTTTTCACAACTTAGTCTATCCCTATTCCTCTTATGTTTGGCAAATCATCAATCTAATGTTTAAAGCTTCTAAAAAATCATATCATAGATTGCGTTTGAGTTGAACTTGGAGAAAATGCGAAGCCATTTTCCCAAACATTGTTGGCTCAAGGTTTATTTGATTAAAGCAAATACCGTTTGGTTGATTTAGCTTCACCAATTCCATGGGCTAGATCACCACTAGCGAGCCCTAGGTCAACCGACTTGACAACCCTAGGTCAGCTAGCTTTGTAGTGATGTTGATGAAATAATTGAGGGGCCAAGAAGAGCGTTGATGAGCAAAGGCAACACCACCACGACAGTTCAAGGGATAGTCCTGTTGGAGAAATCTTTGTAAAGTGTTTTGAAGTTGACAAAACGTTTCCATCGGGCTAGTCTCGGGGTCGCGGACTACGTTGGTTAAAGTCGAAGACTTCCATGACAGCCAGACTCAAGACTCAAAGTCTATCCTCATTGACGCCTCTAATCCATTGAAGAAAGGTTATCCAGAACTGGATGTTTTGTTCAGGATTTAACCTTATCATCTGGAGAAGATCTCGTGGTTGGAGAAGACGTATAAGAATCCTTTGATTGATCAAGATTGATTCAATGACTGAAGATTCGATGATTATCTAAATATTATTGGAAGGTTCTACTTATGGAAACCGAGATCCCGATTGTATGGGCGAACGATTGATGGGCTATCAACACGTTCCTTTAATAGCTCGAACTATCTTCCTAATTGATTCCGTCCAACGGGTAGATTGGAGGAATACCTTTAGTAAGTGCCAACGGGTATGATGGCATAAAGGAGTATATAAGGAAGACGTTCTTAGTTGTTAGAGAAGTGCGCGATAGAAGAATTCCAAAGTCTGAAGCTCCTATTTGTTTAGATAAATCTTTTGAGCGAATACTTATATACAAAAGATAGAGTCTATATTTGTGAGAGACCTTGAGGAAGTGTGGTAAAACATCTACACTATGGAATCAAGGCAAAGTCAGGCTTGTAACTCCTCTTTTGATCATAGTGAAATCCGCCAAACCTCGGTGGGTGTCGGTCGGAAGAGTGGACGTAGGCTTGGAATAAGCCGAACCACTATAAATCCTGTGTTTAATTTTCTCTTCCTCACTCTCTCTACCTCAATCGTATTTCATTAAGAGAGAATTTACTTTCTATCACATGTTAAGAATTGCTTCCGTATATCGATAAATTGTTTAGGCACCTATTCAGCCCCCTCTAGGTACTCATACCAGCAATATCAATTGGTATCAGAGCCCGTGTACTCACTTTGTTTGAAGTGTTTTACTTCAGAGTTAAAGATCTATGGCTAGTATGCTAGCACCAAGGCTGATGGAAGGGCAAAAATACCGCACCACCCTACTTTGATGGAAAGGATTACAACATCCGGAAGAACAAGATGAAAGCTTTCCTACGATCAAAGGATCCTCTGAATGGGACGTTGTAGAAAAAGGAATTACTCCTACCACTTTGCATCAATCTCTGAAAGAGGAAAAGAAACTCAAGAAACCAACGGAATGTCTCGGGGAAGAAATAATCAAGAGACAAAGACACTCGATGCAAAAGCAATTTACTCCTTATATTGTGCTTTATCACCAACTGAATATAATATAATATCTTCTTGTGGTACAAAGAAAGGAAGTTTGGGATAGATTGCATATCACCTATGAAGGAACGAGATCGAGTGAAGGAAACAAGAATCAACATTCTTCTCGGTCAATACGAAGCCTTGAGAATGAAACCGGAGAATCAATATCGACATGTTTAGTCGTTTTGCGAGATATTGTGAATGGTCTTGAAAATCAAGGTCAACCAACTTCTGATCCCATGAAGGTAAACAAGCTAACGTGGACTCTCAAGGGATTGGAATCACATAAAGACTTCGATAAGAGAGACGAGAGAATCATGCCACTATCTCGTCGACGAACCGATTGGAACTCTTCACCCCTATGAAGTGGAAAGGATCAATGAAGATGAAGATCCAAAAGGTAAGAAATCCATTGCATTAAAATCAAATGATGATTCGATGTTACAGATTCTCAAGATGATATGGACGATGAGGAGCTTGCTCTCATGATAAGAAGATTCGAAAATCTGAATAGAAAAGGAAGAAGGTTCAACTCAAAGAAACAAAGCTTTTAAAGACAAAGCAGACCAAGTCCGTTGATGATGAGAAACCAAATAAAGATGTAGTGCTTTGAATGCAAGAAAAAGGGACACATCGAGATCTAATTGTCCTCTTCGAAGAAGAAGAGAGGAAAAGCTGAAAAATTTCGAAAAGCTCAAAGCCGAAACTCTGGAGTGATACTGTGTGAAGAAAGTGATAATGAATATGCCATCTATGTCTCGATGGCACACCGACTCGGACTGGATCCAGACTTAGGATCGGACTCGACGTGAATTTGAGGCAAGAGATTTCAAATTCTGTTAAAGTTTCTAAATATATTGATGAACTATGCTTTAGTCTTAAGACTTCTCTCAAAAGAATTTCCGAATTGAAAAAGAAAACTCAGCTCTAAAACAAAGGAAAATGTTTTAGCAGAAAGAGTTAAAAGTCTAGACTTGTGTCCGTTTCCAATCTTAAAGAAAATGAAAATAATATTTTAAAAGAAAATGCTTTTTTAAAACAGACTTATCAAATATATCAAAGAAATTTTCTATAGTGTCGAAAAACTTGAGAAAATTCTTTTCAAAGACAAAGACCTTACTTCAATAAGTCCGGAGTCAGGTATGACAAGAATCAATTCCCTTGATTGATTTTCCTAAAGTAAAAGAAAGAATTAAGAAAAGACTCTCAAGTGAGGTTTACAAAAATCACTTCAAGAAAGTTTTTGTAAAACCCGTAGGTAGAAATGCTCTCGGATGTTCTAAGTGCAACGGTCACAGGATCACTTTGAAAAGAGTGTCCTATGGTATGGAAACCTAAGAAAGTATGGGCTAATACTTTTTATCTTACTAACACCAAAGGACCCAAGAAAATTTGGGTACCAAAGAAAGCTTGAGACTCTCTTTCAATTGCGGTGTCCGTCCAAAGAAAATGTAAAGTGGTATCTTGACAAAGGGATGCTCAAGACACATGACGAGACTCAAATTGCTTCATAAAGCTTGTTCAAGTAAATGGTGGAAAAGTTTCATTTGGAGGAAACAGACAAGGGAAGTATTGTGGGATTTGGAACCGTGAAAATTGGAACTCTCACAATAAGTAATGTTTCCTTAGTGGAAGGACTCAATTACAATCTTCTCAAGATTATTCAATTGTGTGATATCGGTTTCAAGATCTTCTTTCAAGAAGGAACATGTTAAGAATCGGTAAAAAGATTCTACTCTGGGCCTCTTTCATGGGTCGAAGACATGGAAATATCTATCTTCCGGATGTGAAACCAAATGAATCGCAATGCCTTATCTCAATTCAAGATGAAGCAAGCTTATGGCACAAAAAGCTTGGTCATGTCAACATGAAGCAATTAGCCAAAATTTCTTCAAAACAGCTAGTTCGAGGACTACCCAAATTGCCATACCAAAAGACTGATTCATGCACTCCATTATTCTGGAAAAGCAAGTAAGAAATTCTTTTAAGCCAATTAATTATCTCTCTACTAATCATGTACTACAGTTGCTGCATATGGATCTCTTCGAACCAACCAGAACTCAAAGTATTGGGGGTAAGAAGTATTGCCTAGTAATTGTTGATGATTACTCCTTTTACTTGGGTATATTTCCTTGCAAGTAAGTCTGAAACCTTTCGTATTTTGAAAAATTTGCTAAAATGGTTCAAAATGAAAAGGATGTGTTATATCTAGTATAAGAACAGATCCTGGAGGTGAATTTGAAAATCAAGATTTTACAAAATTCTCGTGATAAATGCGGCTGTAAGCATGTGTTTTCCTCTCCATATACTCCTCAAAAAATGGAGTTGTGGAAAGAAAGAATAGATCTCTTCAAGAAATGGCTAGAACTCTTTTAATTGAAAGTAAAATTTCTTCTCGATTTTGAAATGAAGTGTTTCAACAGCATGCTATATCATCAATAGAGTCTTCTTAAGATCTATTCTTCGAAAGCCCCTTATGAGTTATTCAAAGAAAAGAAGTCTATTGTTTCATACTTTCATGTATTCGGTTGCAAATGTTTTATATTGAAAAATGCAAAAGATCGAGTTGGTAAGTTTGAAGAAAGATCGATGAAGGTATCTTCCTTGGATATTCTACTTCAAGCAAAGCCTACAGAGTCTATAACAAGAAGAGCCAGACTGTGGAGGAGTCAATGAATGTCAAATTTCAAGACTCAACAAAGGATGAATCAAGTCAAACTCATCAAGAAGAGTCTGAACCTGCTCCAGACCCTCCAAAGTCTACAACTCAAGAAGCATCTCAGACTCTGGAAAACCAGCTTCAAGATGGTCGTGAAGATCCAAACAAAGAAAGAGATCATCAACCGAGACAAATCAACGAGTAGAATTGGAAGCATAAGTCCAAACATCCCAAAGATCTTATAATTGGCGAAATTAATGAAGGAATTCGGACCAGATCCAAAAGGAGAGAAGAGTCTAGTGCTGTGGCACTCGTTTCTGAAATTGAACCAAAAAGTATAGAAGAAGCTTTATCTGATGAAAGCTGGATTGAAGCTATGCAAGAAGAGCTCAGACAATTAAGCATAAATGATGTCCGGGAATTGACATCCAAACCAAAAGGTAAAACTGTTATTGGAGCTAAATGGGTTTTCGAAACAAGATGAACGAGAAAGGAAAAGTCGTACGAAATAAAGCAAGACTCGTGGCCAAGGGATATACGCAAGAAGAAGGAATAGACTATGATGAGACTTATGCTCCAAAGTGGCAAGGTTAGAAGCTATTCGACTATTACCCACAAGAATGGAGCCATAAAACAAAGGAGTTTACCATCACATACCTGGTAATCAATTATATACATGTGAAATTTCGTTCTCTTCTTATTTTTGCGACAAGCATCTTAACTTTTTTCAATTTGAGCAATGTAAGACCAAATTTCGGTGTAGACGTAGACCAATTAGATTGTCATTTTGATATCCCTTTTTTTTTATTGCATGCCTAAAAAAAAAAAAAAAAGACTTTTTCTTTTGTCTTCATTGTTTTAGTCTCGTATTGAAGAAGTACTTGAATCGACTGCTAACAAGAATTCTAGACACCTGAAATATGCCAATGCAAAAAGCAAGACTTAGAAGGTCTTAAATTGCTTTTAAAGACAAAAAGAAATGGAATTCCATTCCAAGTTATATCTCTTCATTTGTTTTTTAAGTGACTATTGTACAAGTAAATGTTCAATACAGCCCAAATTGTAATTGTATTTAACCACGAAGCTTAATCAAAAGATTAATTATGAAAAAAAATTAAGGTAAAAAGGAAAATTGGGTCCAAGTCAGAATGTTCGATAGAGCCTAGATAGCAGCGGCTCGAATTTTTGCTAGTGTGAAGAGAAACTAAAAGCACAATCAACACAAGAATGGACTAGAACAAAGTGCAGGTGTAACTTATAAAAACACAAGACTGGAAATCATTTAAGAGAAATCACAAAATTTTGGGAGTGGGGCCAAATCTTGATAAATGAAAAAAATCGTGTGGAGTTGTAGCAAAAACGAAAAAGAAAAGAAAAGAAAAGAATCATGTGGAGTGGACAATACCCACGAATCTCTTCATTTTCTCGATAAAGCGTACTATTTTTGCAAATAATTGTGTGTATGTGATATTGCTCTGTCAAACCTTTAGGTCAAAGGTCTTAACAGTTCGTAGAGAGCCAAATGAGATTGACTGATGGTTGGCATGATTTTATGGGTTCTAGCATATAGAAAGAAGCATTTTTAAATAAAAAAAAAGAAAAAGAAAATAAGAGCGCCCAAGTGTTGTCACGACCCTCTTGAAACAAGATAACCAATGGAGTTTGCAACATTGGCATCCTAGACAACACCATCAAAAAAATAATATCATTCTTTTCTAAAGTCGGCTCTATCCTTTGTATTAAAATATTTAAATAATAATTAAATAAAAATCACACATTTATGTAATAATTTAAGTTTCTAAAATAGTCGGTAGTGGTCTTGCATAAATTTTAAGGATGAGCGGTTCCGGGTTCCTTATAGGTTCCGCATGGAATCCAAACTTACCCTCGAGTATAGGTTCCTCTTTTTTGAAATATGAAACCTAGCCGTCGGAACTAAGAACCTAGAACCTACCTTGTCATAAGTTCCAAGATCGGTTCTAGGTTCCAATAGGTGTATTTTTTTTTTTTCATTTTTAGTTTTAAAAAAACAGAAAATAATGCAATAATAATAAATAAGCTTGTCATTCATCAAAGAAAATATAAAACAAAACTAACTATCAATAGAGGAAAAAGAATTCTTGACAAGAAATTCAACTAGATAATATAAAGAAAATGGAGCAAAAGTCTGCGTTGAAACGGAACAAAATTCACTAGACCATAAATTTAATTTTAGAATTTTGTATTAGGGGACTTATAACATCATAAAACCAACTACACCATAAAAACAAGAGCATTAAAATTGTGGGTACAAGCATTAAAAGAAATATGAGTTTTTGGTCCTCAAACATCCATGAAAATTTGTTCCAAAATTTGTTCACCTAAAACTAAAAGAAATAACAATCATAGTTCATAACTTAATAATAGCTTTAAATTTAAAATTGAAGTGTCGCGTATTAGTTATTTGCAATTATAACTACAATGTTTTCTTTGCGATTGAAAGTTCACCATAGGTAAGGTAGCTTGGCATTGCAATTTAAGTAAGTGCTTCTTGGACATGATGAGAACTAACATCTTTTGGAACCTACATAAAAAGGCATACCACAATGCTTAACTTGACTATATAATCAACAATATATGAGACCTAAGCCATTGGATGGAAGTGTAAAATAAGTATTAGATTCCTTACCACATATATTTATTCTACTTTAACTAGTAAACTCTATTTATTGACGATAATCTCCTTATTAAGACAATCTATATCTATAAAATAAAAAAAATAAAAAAGAAGAGATTAAATACAATATTCACTTATTAGATATATAAAAGGAATTACAATATATAAAAATGTAAACATCACTTGTCAACTCAAATTTTTCTGCATTCTTGATGCACTCTTTAACATTAACTGGCACATGAACGACTCTCAACCAATCTTGAGTGCAAATCAAAACTTTCACTACTTTGGGAGTCAAAGAATTTCGAAAGCCATCAAGCAGAAGGCCAAATGTAATAAAAGTTGACTTTGAAGCAATAATAGTTACGAGAATAGACAAAATATCCCAAGCCATTAAAGAAAGGATCTTAAGCCAATAGTCTTCCACCACATCAAAAAGTCAAGATCGAGAACTTATTCATTTTTCACTTGAAGGTACTCATCAAGCTCGGATTTGTTGTCATTACATCATTGTTCGTTCGAGTATAAAAATATTTTCTTCCAAGCTTGGGCGTCGTACTTCTTTATACCTTCATTACAACCCGCATCAGCATTAGAACCACTATTATTTGCACTCAAACTATGGTTATGAAAATTTCGATACTTGAAATATGAGAAGATTGCTCATAAAATGCATACAAACGCTTAAATATGTCTTTCACCTTATAATGCATCTTTTAATTTTCGATTCATCATCATAAATTTATCCATACAAAAACTCACATAATTCAACTTAGCTCTAAGATTTAACACAACCGCAAACAACACCATTATATTTAATCAAGCTTCCATAATATTTGTCAAATTTTTCTTTCATTTTCGCACCCATAGCTTGAAGCTTAAGATTTGAAGCATCGGCCGCATCTTTCAAATATCTATACAGAAGAGCTATCCCTTTAAAATAATCATTTGAAGTAACATATGAACTCCTCAACATCCGATTGGTAGCATCATAAAATACTTTTAGAAATTCCGAAAAAATAATAGCATTTTCCAAATCATCATCTTTAGGAATTTCATGATTAAGCTCACTTGCAAAAGATAGATCGTCTTCTTTCATCATTTCAAAAGCTTATCTAAACTTTATGATGGTGTCTAACATGAGATAAGTGGAGTTCCATCTAGTGGCAACATTAAGAATAACCGAACCCTTGTAAGTGATCTTTTCACTCTCAATACACAATTGAAATGCTTTAACTCTCGCAAGAAAACTCCTCACATACCTAACCACATTTCGAATACATGCAAGAGAGTCACATACCTTAGTCAAGCTATCTCTCACAATCAAATTCAATAAATGAGTTATACACCTCATGTGCAAAACACTGCCATCTTAATATCAACAACATTTCTTTGGAAAGTTTTTCTCTCAAATAGTCAATTGCAACATCGTTCGAACTAGTATTATCCACAGTGATTGTGGATACATTTCTTTCTATTCCCCACTCCTGGATACATTTCTTTACCATTTTCTCAATCTCTCTACCCCTATGACTATGCATCACCACAAAATTGATAATTCTTTCATGCAACTTCAATGTGCAGTGAGACACAAATAATTCAAATTTTGAATGAAACTCCATATATAAGTTGTGAGTGCGATCTTAAAATTAATCTTTCCAAAATAAGTCTTCAAACAAGTTCTTTTACAGAAATACAACTTCATGTAATCTTTTGCCACTGTGAAACATGATAAACATTTAAAGGGATGTTGTAATTCACTAACAAATTCATGAAATCCAACACATTCGACCAAGTAAAAAGATTGTTCATCAAGGATGATGAACCAAGTAAGCATTTGCCTACAACGTTCTTGATTAAACGACCATGTCAATAAAACACTACCAGTACTAGAATATTCCCCTGCCTTGACAGCCATGTCTACATTATGTGGTGCAAAGAATTTCTATCTCTTATCTATATTATGAGAAAACTTCTTACACGTGGTCAAGTGCTTTCTTATTGCAGAAATACCGTTAGCAATACGGTACTTAAGTATAGACTCACAATGAATGCACTTCATTTGATATATTTTTTCATCCTCATCATCGATTCTTGCATAATGATTCTAGCATTCGGATGTATATTTCTTATCAGAATGAGGAAAACAAGAACCAAGTACCTTATTTGTCATACTCATGGTAGGACATGGCTCTTCTTCATTTTCATCACTAGAAAATTCAAATTCGGTGATTGGATTCATCTCCTCACATCCCTCCACTTCCATTGACGTGTTATCTTGATACATTAACTTCGCACTACACAACAATAATAGAATATAGTTAGAAGTTTCAAAATGAAGAGCAAACTAGAAATGAAACACCACAATCAACCCATTTATTTCAATGCAACTCATATAATGATGCCGATAATTTAGGTCGTTGTTACTCTTTGTACTATATATGCTAAACATGAATACTTACAATTACTGAAACTTCTAAGAATCGAACGTCTATAAAGAGAGTGCCCACTATTAGCTCCTTTATACATTAAAAACTACAAAAAGAATCAGACAAAAGGAAAATTATCAACCCCAATAAAGATGAACGGAACGTAGGGACCATAAAAAATAAATTTAGGCATGGTATCATTATAAACCTCATCTAAACCAACAAGCAACTGATGCAAAATAGAATATGCTCAACAGTTCATCGTTTTTCACAACTTAGTCTATCCCTATTCCTCTTATGTTTTCATTATAATCATACATAACACTACTTTGTTACACCTTCTGCTATTTGGCAAATCATCAATCTAATGTTTAAAGCTTCTAAAAATCATATCATAGATTGCGTTTGAGTTGAACTTGGAAAAATGCGAAGCCATTTTCCCAAACATTGTTGGCTCAAGGTTTATTTGATTAAAGCAAATACCGTTTGGTTGACTTAGCTTCACCAATTCCATGGGCTAGATCACCACTAGCGGTAGCCCTAGGTCGACCCGACTTGACAACCCTAGGTCGGCTAGCTTTTGCAAAGTGATGTTGATGAAATAATTGAGGGGCCAAGAAGAGCGTTGATGAGCAAAGGCAACACCACCACGACAGTTCGGGGAATGTCCAATCAACTAACGACAGAGAAAGGGGGTGGTAGAGATTAGCAACAAATGGCGGGGTGTCGTCATCGAGGGTGTTGTCGTCGAGGAGCGAGCATTGTCCAACGGGGGGCAAGTAGAGTCCAAACCGGGGGTGAGTGACATTAAGGGCGGCAAGCGGTGGGGCATTGTTGTCGAGGGCAAGTGGCGTCAAGGGCATCGTTGGGGGGCGAGTACTTGTCCGACTAGGGGGAGGGGGAGAGGGGTAGGGGCCGACGACGGGGCAAGCACGGGGCGAGCGGCATCGAGGTGGCAAATAGCGGGCGTAGCATTGAGGGCATTGTTGAGGGGCAAGTGGCATCCAACAGCAAGGTAAGTGGGGGACTGAACGGCATCCAGCAATGGGGCAAGCGTGAGGGTGAGCAGCGTTGAGGGCGTCGTCGTCGAGGGAATCGATGACAGTGGGGGAGTCAAGGGACAGGGGTTGGGCGAAGAAGGAGACGAATTGATTCCATTGAAGACTCGAAGTATTAGGGTTTTTAGGTTTAAGAATTGGAATTGGGAACCGAGAACTGAAACAAGCCTCTCTAGAATCAAGAACCGAATTGGACCCTCCGGTTGGATTCTTCGATTCCCAATTTTACTCGAGAACCGCGCTCACCCATAATAAATCTCATATGATATCAGAGCTAGCAGGTCCTTCGTTGGAATTTTCCAAGCCCATCTTTGCCTTCCCAATTGCATATTTCTACACTTTGGACCAAGGCTAAAGGTAGCCTATATGTGAGAGAGTATTAGAATATTTTAAATAATAATTAAATAATAAACAACTCTTTCATTTAACATCTTAAAATTTTAGAATAATCGACGGTGGTCTCACGTAACTTGACATGATATCAAAAGTGATCATGTGATTTTAAGCAATGTCACCTTCATTATTTGTTCACCTTCTAGATATGAATTTGAATGAGACCCAGATATTTCTCTCTCTCTCCCCCCATCCAAGTTGATGTTATTATTAATCCAATGCTTGTTTTGGAAAACTGATGTTAATGAGTGCTCTTCCAATTTGTTAGACATATTTGGTATGAAGTATTTTCAATTTTTAAAATATTCACTTTTTGTAATACAAGATAATTCAATGTATTGAAAATAAAATAAAAAAAGATTTATTTATTGACTCCTTAAAAATTGCTTCACTAGGCACTTGTTAGCAATATCCATATTGTAGAATAATTTTGTTGTTGGTGGACAAATGCCATGGGTGTCTGTTGGTAAATGTGTTAATGAGAGACAAGTTATCTAGGTTGTTGATGCCATTTTTGTAGGTTGTTAAGTATTTTATAAGTTGTATAGATATATTCTTTCGTATACTCATTAAGATAATAATAAGGGAAAAACTCAAATAAGGACCTGAAGTGGAGCCATTTCTAAAAAAAATGACCTAAAGTGGGCATTGTCTCAAATAAGGACCCGGAGTGGCTAACTTACTCTCAATTAAGGACCTAAACTTCTAATTTTATTCACAACCAGAGGTACTTTGTCAGGCATGAAGACACGATGTAGCTTCTTCGGTGATGACTGGAGCAGCGAAGTGGAGACACGGGACAAAAGTTTTCGTGGCGTTGAAATGATGAAAACGTTGGCGAGGAGCCGCACGGTTTTTGGGGCTGAGAAATGCATAAGCTCAGGTCGGCAATGATGCTTGCCTGAGAAGACACCAACGTGCGGATGAGGGCAGCCAGCTTAGAGGGAACAATAATCAGAAATCTTAGCCAATACATTTAATGTTTTGGCCCCACAAGTCCACAATACACTCTCTTTGTCCCCGCAATCACTTTCAAGCTTATCAATTCACAAATAAACAAATTTAAAGTCCAAAATTGCAATCCTCATCCTACCATATGAATTTCACAATTTTGAGCTTTAAATCTTCAATAAATTCTCAAATTGAGGTCCAATTTTGATGTAGAAAAATCCCAAATGATTTTCTATAAATCCCTGACACATAAAGGCTCGGCCTGGAAGTCCAATTTCCCATTAATTTAGCCAATCTGAATTTCTGCCAAAATTTCGTGACGTCCGAACCCAATTTCCGTAAAAATCTCGAAACCTCCAAAAAATCTTCTGAGACTAAGTTGACTTTCCTAAAATAGCTCATGACACCATAGAACTTTCAATTTTTAAATCAGGCTCAAATGAACGGTTAATTTCATTCATGTGCGATTTTAGCGTGACCTAGACTACCGGGTAGTTTTGAGAACTTTTCGGGCAATTGACTCATGGTCGATTTTCTTCGAGCCACAATGAACCTACTCGACACATTGGCGACTCTCGATTGTCGTGAAAATCTTGAGAGCTCAATTACGGGCATAGGGTACCAAAACAACAGAAAAATCACATTAGTGTCGGTTGATGAGAATTTCCCAATTTAGTGGAGTCACCCACGATCGGCCACACATCTCGGTCGAACCAACCTATCTTTGATCTCAATTCAATTTTTAACGTACCGTAATGACCTCTAAAGATGAACACAGTCGAGAAGTCGATTCCTAATTGAATTCTCAAGTTTATTGCCTTAAAATTCTTTAATGGCTTACCTAGCTAATCTAGTTATCTCAAGAGTGACCAGCTCTGAGAACAACCCTATAGACGCATCAATGAAATGCCTGATTAATTTAATAAAAAACAATACTGAAAATTCTGGATGTCACAACTCTTCCTTTTATAAAAATTTCGTCCTCAAAATTTAAACCTTACAAGACTTGATAAAAAAGGTGGGGGTACAATTCTCTCATTGATTCCTTAGTCTCCCATGTTGCTCCTTATGTACCATGGTGTTGCCATACCACTTTGACTAATGGAATAGTCTTTGTCCGCAGAACTTGCTCTTTGCGATCCACTATATGAACCGGGCTTTCAACATACGACACACGATCGTCCACGTCCAATTTCTCGAAATTGAGTATGTGGGTCGGGTCAAGCTTATACTTCCTTAACATCGACATGTGGAAGACATCATGCACTTGCGCCAATCTTGGCGGCAAAGCAAGACGATATGCTAAGGTCCCAATTCTCTCAAGAATCTCAAATGGACCTACGTACCTCGGACTCAATTTGTCTTTCTTTCCAAATCACGAAGTTCCCCTCATTAGTGACACTTTCAGAAAAATGTGATCACCAACTTGGAATTCCAAAGACCTCCAGCACTTATATGCGTAACTTTTCTGCCTGCTCTACGCTGTCTTTAATCTATCTTTAATCACTGCCACGGCATCTACTGACTGCTGAACCAACTCTGGGCCTGTTATCTTCCTTTTCCCAACCTCATCCCAACACATTGGTGTTCTGCACACTTTGCTATACAACGCTTTGAATGGAGCCATCTAGATACTCTGTTGGTAACTATTAATGTAGGTGAATTCTACCAGATGAAGCTGATCTTCCCAACTTCCCTTGAAGTCTATAACACACGCTCTCAGCATGTCCTCGAGGATCTGTATTGTTCTCTCAGATTGGCCATCTGTCTGAGGATGATATGCTATATTGTACTGAAGTTTAGTACCAAGAGCACTCTACAAGCTCTTCCAAAAAGCAGTAGTAAATCTCGGATCTCTATCAGATGTTATCGTAACCGGCACTCCATGCATTCGAACCACTTGGCGCACATATAGGTCTGCGTGTCTATCTAGACTAAGGTCCTTTCGAACTGCAATGAAGTGAGCCGACTTTGTCAGTCTATCGACTACCACCCAGATCGAATCATTCCCTCTCTGATTTCTTGGTAGTCCAATCATGAAATCTATCGTGATATGCTCCCATTTCCATTCTGGGATTGTGAGAGGTTGCAGAAGTCCTCCCGACTTGCAATGCTGAGCTTTTACTTGTTGACATGTCAAACACTTGGCCACATGTTTGGCGATATACGCCTTCATACCTGACCACCAATAGTGTTGACGTAGATTCTGATATATCTTAGTGCTTCCAAGATGAATGTTGTAACTGCTATGATGTGTTTCAGATAAAATTTCTTCTCTAAGCTCGACATCGTCAGGTACAACCAAACGTCCTTGGAACCTTAGAGTTCCATCATCAGCAATCTGAAAATCAGCCTTCCTTTTATCTGCGTCTTCCTAAAGAATTCTTTGTATATCTGGGTCTGTTGGTTGGAGTTGTTTGATTCTGACCTAGACATCCGATTCAATTCTGAGGGTGGCCATAAAACTCGACAGGTGGCCTACCTCAAATTTGAATACCGAATCCCGAGCTCTCTCGATTAAGTTCCACTCCTTAATCAGTATATGAGCCACTGAAGACTTTCGACTTAAAGCATCGGCGACCTTGTTCACCAATTCCATCCATCGGCGCTGTCTCATGTCCAACTCCTTCTAAGAAAACAAATACTTGAGACTTTGATGGTCTGTGAAGATCTGAAACTTTTCCCCTCACAAGTAGTGCCTCCAAATCTTCAGGGCAAAGATAATCGCTGCTAGCTCTAAGTCATGCGTCGGATAGTTCAATTCATGAGGTCTCAACTGATGGGAGGCGTATGCAACAACTCTGCCATGTTGCATCAGCACGCAACCCAGTCCTTTGAATGACACATCACTATAGATCTCAAATCCTCCGAGGCTAGATGGAATTGTCAGCACAGGTGCGGTAGTCAACTTTTCCTTTAGCTCTTGAAAACTACGCTCGCACTTGTCTGTCCATATGAACTTCGCGTCTTTCTTCATGAGCTTAGTTAGAGGCGATGCTAATGCTGAGAAACCTTCTACAAATCGTTTGTAATAACCTGTCAATCCTAGAAAACTTCTTATTTCTATCACTGATGTCGGTCTCTACCAATTGATCACGACTTCTATCTTGCTCGGGTCGATGGAGATTCCTTCTCCAGAAATCACATGACCTAAGAACGCAACACGAGTCAACCAAAACTTGGATTTGTTGAACATAGCATACAACTGATGCGTCCTTAAAGTCTGGAGCACTAATCTCAGATGATTCTCGTGCTCTTCGTCACTTCTCGAATAGACCAAGATATCATTAATGAATATGATCACAAACTGATCTAAATATTCCTTAAATATCCGATTCATCATATCCATGAAAGTAGCTGGAGCATTCGTCAACTCGAATGGCATCACTGTGAACTCATAGTGACCATACCGAGTACGAAATGCTGACTTAGGAATATCCTCTTTCTTAATTCTCAGCTGATGATATCCTTTCCTCAAGTCAATCTTCAAGAAAATCGACGCCCCTTGTAACTAATCAAACAAATCATCAATCCTTGGGAGGGGATATTTGTTCTTAATGGTTACCTGGTTGAGTTCTCGGTAGTCAATGCACAGGCGCAATGATCCATCTTTCTTCTTAACAAATAGAACTGGTGCTCCCCAAGGCGATGCACTAGGACGAATAAATCCCTTATCCAATAATTCTTGCATCTGCACCTTCAATTCTTTCAACTCTGATAATGCCATTCTATAAGGTGCCTTTGAAATTGGTTCTGTCCCTGGTGCTAACTCAATTACAAATTCAATCTCCCTTTCTGGCGGTAATCTTGGCAATTCTTTTGGAAATACATCTTGAAACTCTTGTACCATTGAAATGTCCTCCACTTTCAGTTCCTCAACTGTTGTATCCACGACAGTTGTCAGGTACCCTTGACAACCCTCATCTAACAAACGAGTTATCTCTTGCGACGAGATCAGGACAATCAAGAGTCCTCCTCAATTTCCGACAAACTCGAAGCTCTTACCCCCTAACGGGTCAAACTGAATCGCTTTACGATAATAGTCCATTTTAGCTCTTTGCTTGGTGAGCCAGTCCATGCCAATTATTAAATCAAAGTCATACATGGCTGTGACTAAAAGATCTATTTTCCCCTCTCGCTCACCAATCACTAACTTGCACCCCGAACAACCCAAAGCAGTAATAACTTTATCTTTCAAGGGTGTAGATATGCACATTGCCAACTCCAATAATATAGGACTAACTCTTATCAACTTAACATATTGCTCGGCAATAAATGAGTGGGTTGCTCCTAGATCAAACAAAGCATAAGCAGGTTGTTCGTTGAGCGAAACCATACTTATTATCACGTTAACCGTAGCTTCCGCCTGACCTTGTGTGATTGCATAAATCATGCCTTGAGCTAGAGGTCTCTACTGTCCTCCATGCGGCACGTTCGGAGGGGCATACCCTCCAATCTGTCCTCGTGGCGGTGGTGGTGGTAGCTGCGGTTGTCCCCTTGGCTTCTTTGGACAATGCCTAGCTATGTGGCCCTGTTGGCCACATTCGTAACACGCACCCATCCTAGTTGGACATGGTGCTGACCCATGTCGTCTCCCACAAAGGCGACACGGTCCCATTCTATCAGCCATCGGCCGACCAAATCCACCCTTCTTGCTAGGTGGACCATGGAATCTATTCCCTGACATCGGCCTCTTCCCTTGCTTGATCGCTTCCCGGTAAACACCAAATCTTGACCCCGACGAGGCAGCTTGTTCATTCAATCCTCGTTCTATCATCTGGGCTCAACGATAAACCTCTGTAATCTTTCAAGTCCCATGGTAGCAGACGTTGTTTCAATTCAGTACGAAGACCGCTTTTGAACTTCCGAGCTTTCTCTTCAGGGTCTTCTATCAATTTAAGAGCATACTGTGACAATCCTGCGAACTTGACCCCATATTGGTCAACTGTCATACTCCCTTGGCAGAGACGGTAGAACTCATCTATCTTTTGTTCCCGAGTAGTACTCGAAAAATACTGATCATTAAAGGCGGTAAGGAAGGCGTCCCACACTTGGACCACACCTTCCGGGAATACTATATCCTTGGCGGATCTCCACCATATATTGGCGTTACCTTGAAGTTGGTACATAACTAGTAACACCTTTTCCTCCTCATTGCACATCAGAAGTGCAAACGCCTTTTCCAAATCATGTACCCACAGAGACGCGGCCTCAGAGTCTCCAGTACCCGTGAATTTTGGCGGATTCATCTTTAAGAACTGATCCACTAACTGGTGAACCGGCCTCCCAGCGACCACAACTCCTGGTAGTATATCAGCAGGGGCGACGGCAGGTGCAACTGTGGGTGCGGCAGCAAGTATGGCGGCAGCTGCGGCAGCAATGGCAGCATTGGCAACAGCAGTGGCGGCGACTTCAACAGCGGCAATAAAGGCGGTAGTTTGATCTCAAGCCTATTGCCCCATCATCTCCCGCATAGCATCTAGAGCTTGGTTGATTCCGACAATTCCTTGCTCACCCGGAACTGTTACCCCAGCACCAACAGGAGGTGGTGCTACTCTAGCATCTACAACAAGTGGAATCATTCCACTCGTGCTAGCATGTGCTAGCGCTTGACCACGGCCTCCTCGAGTACCGACTCTAGTCGGCGCTCTTCCCCGAGTCACAACCCTACTAGCCCTCTTTGGAGGAGTCCTCGGCTACTGATCGCTCATAGTGTCACTTTAAACAACTAACACATGCTTCCAATTCAACACCGAATTAGAAACAGAGCGATTCAAACAACAAACAATTTTAGCACTCAGCTAACCCAGATATGCACCAGCATGAATTTAAAGGCCTTTCCTACCAACTATCCCATGGTCAACGCTCCTTATCACTCCAATCTTGAACTTCCGCTCTAATACCACAAAAGGTGGATGTCACGCCCCGATCCTCGAGGATGCGCCCATCCTTGTTACTTGGTCGATTTCATAGTGCGATATTCCAAGACTAAGTATCGCCGACCCTTTCTCTTTATTACGCATGTTGAAGGAGTTATAAATCCCAAACAATAAAAACAATGGGACAAAAAGGCAGGCCATATTTTTTTTAATATTGAAATTCACAACCACACTTTTGTTAACAACGCAACTCATAGTATATTTACAATACTATTACAGCATACTTGTCTCACACCTATCTACACTAAGACAAGGTTTACAAAAGGGATAGGATCTCAATCCACATCTGGGTTATACCCAAGATCCCTCTCAGGATCATCTACTTCTTCAAAAGTCTTTCTCCCCTTTAGGCTCCTCCTCCTCAACTTCTCCTCAGGGTCCTGAAATGGTTATTCAATAACCAATTAGACCACGTCTCAGCAAGTTCTACCCCTTAAGACTCGATTAGTAAGTCAATACACTACTCAGTTGCCAAAGCACAGCACGAGTCAGAGGACTTACCTTGGCCTCAGATTCCATCTGCATATTAGTACAATTCAATAAGTACTCAAACAATCACATCACCGATTGAAGTATCGATCAAATTGATTTAGTCGATTTTAATATCAGATTCCATCTGCATATTAGTACAATTTAATAGGTACTCAAACAATCACATCATCAATCGAAGTATCGATCAAATCGATTTAGTCGATTTCATATCAGTCGGACTATTTCTAGATCATTCATCCCACACCAAGCAATTCCTTAGATTTAGTAGCTTTACGGTCCCACCCAACCCTCTCAAGATCCAGTAACTTTACGGTCCCACCCGACCCTCTCAAGATCCAGTGGCTTTACGATCCCACCCGACCCTTTCAAGATCTAATTTAGGAATGAATCTTAAAATCACTCATAAATTACTTTAGCACCAAATAAAACTCAAATAAATAAACGGACTGCACCACAACAATAAACACGGAATTCCGGTCACCGGCCATCTTGGTTGAATTTCCAGAAAATTAAATAATTAAATAATTAATTTCGAAAATTAAATAAATAATTATAAAAAATCTAATTTAGGACCGTAATGCCGAATTGGACGCCAAGATGAGCCCGGAAAATTACCGAGACTCATTCCATAAGTAACATGGCATGTCTACTCACTAATGCCTATTTCTAACCACCTAACATGCATCATTAAGTCTTTAATTTAATTTATCTAAACTAATCTAACCACCTAATTGCATTTAATTAAATCTAACCAACCCTAAGCATAATTAGCAAACTAATAAAGCATTAGTGAGTAAAACTCACTTGCACAAAACAACAACCAGGACACTGCGACGACGACGCAACGGCGACCGAACTTGGGCCGGGCCAAGAACTTCGCAAGCCCAAAGAAAATTCTGGACTGAGTTTCGTGGGCTGCTGGACTTGAACTAAGCTGAAAATGGGCTGATCTCTTGGGCTGAAAATTGCTGGCTTTGCTGGACTTCGGAGCTGAATTTGCTGGGCCTGATTTGCGGCCCAAATGACCTACAAAGGCTGAACTGGACTGCACGTTGGACTGAATTTGATTGGGCTCGAAAGTGAAGAGATGGGCCACGAAGAGGATGGAAGCAGCTTCAGTCACTGGGAACCGAAATTGAAGGCGTGTGGACTGACGAGCTGGGAGAGAAACTCGGATGTGGCGTGGATGTGGCGTGCTGCAAGTGCTTCGTTTGCTGCTGGATGAAGAAGATGAAAATCAACCCAACTTCAGTAGCTGCTTCTATTGACCAAAGCAGCTTCGACCAGGGACGCATGGATGCTGAAGACGCTAGCGTGGAGTTGCTTCAATCAACAAACGGTGAGGAGACACGATTGACTAGCAGATGCATTGGGGTTTCACGCTGTGTTGATTGCTGACCGAAGACTCTCACGGACGCGTGGAGAGAAGAAAGCGTGGCACAGAGCTTATTTGGTGTGGCCTTGGTATCTTCAAGCAGCTGCGGTTGTGGACAATTTTGTCAGGCGTGAAGACACAATGTAGCTTCTTTGGTGATGACTGGAGCAGCGAAGTGGAGACACGGGACAGAAGTTTTCGTGGCGTTGAAATGATGAAAACGTTGGCGAGGAGCCGTAGGGTTTTTGGGGCCAAGAAATGCAGAAGCTCAGGTCGGCAATGATGCTTGCCCGAGAAGACTCCAACGTGCAAATGAGGGAAGCCAGCTTAGAGGGAACAATAATCAGAAATCTTAGCCAATACATTTAATTTTTGGCCCCACAAGTCCACAATACACTCCTCTTTGTCCCCCCAGTCACTTTCAAGCTTATCAATTCACAAATAAACAAATTTAAAGTCCAAAATTGCAATCCTCATCCTACCATACGAATTTCACAATTTTGAGCTTCAAATCTTCAATAAATTCCCAAATTGAGGTCCAATTTTGATGTAGAAAAATCCCAAATGATTTTCTATAAATCCCTGACACACAAAGGCTCAGCCTGGAAGTCCAATTTCCCATTAATTTAGCCAATCCGAATTTCTGCCAAAATTTCACGACGTCTAAACCCAATTTCCGTAAAAATCTCGAACCTACAAAAATCTTCTAGACTGAGTTGATGTTCCTAAAATAGCTCGTGACACCACAAACTTTCGATTTTTGAAATCGGGCTCAAATAAACGGTTAGTTTCATTCCCGTGCACTTTTAGCGTGACCTAGACTACCGGGTAGTTTTCAAAACTTTTCAGGGCAATTGACTCATGGTCGATTTTCTTCGAGCCACAATGAACCCACTCGACACATTGGCGACTCTCGATTGTCGTGAAAATCTCGAGGGCTCAATTATAGACACACGTTACCAAAACGACAAAAAAATCACATTAGTGTCGGTCAACGAGAATTTCCCAATTTAGTGGAGTCAACCAAATCTTTGATCTCAATTTTTTTAAGTGTGCCGTAATAACCTCTAAAGATAAACACGATCGAGAAGCCGATTCCTGATCGAATTCTCAAGTCTATTGCCTTAAAATTCTTTAATGGCTTACCTAGCTAATCTAGTTATCTCAAGAGTGATCAGCTCTGAGAACAACCCTATAGATGCGTCAATGAAATGCCCGATTAATTTAATAGAAAACAATACTGAAAATTCTGGATGTTACAAACTCCCAAGCTATGCAACTAATCCCTTTGGCAACATATTTCTCTCACCTCGAGAGTGCATCAAACTCCACTTATTCCGAGCCTTCTGCTAACCCAGCAACTGCAATTTTTTGTGTTGTTTTCGATCCTACTTGCCAGCAACATGTAGCAATATCCAAGCATCGCTAAATCGTCTTGTTTGACTAACTTATGCCTCTATTCAATTAACCCTTGGTGATCAACAATTTCACGCCAAAGAACAATTTTGTTGCAACTGGCAACTATTTCAACCTCGGTAAGAGTTTGCCTCATCAATTTCAAATTTGGGTTTGCCTCTCTTGCGTAAATTCAATCTTTCAAAGATCCCCTTCCCTTTGCAATGCCAATGGCTCCTTTCAATAATCCCTAGTTTGGAGACACCCACTCACACTCTTGTCATTCTCATCGACACAACTCTTCTCCTCAATTGATACCCCATCTTGAGATTGATCATTAGTCATATCTAACATCATTAACTGTAGAAATTGTTGTACTTCGTTGCCCCATTACCGCCATTGACAAGTCCTATTCGAGCTCTCGACCTCATCGACCGCTACCCCTTATAGAAAATCCAACATCATAGTCATCAAATGGAGGTCAATTCGAGCTTTAGGCTGAACACAAGCGAGCCTAGATTTGATGCATCTTGAGGAACTATGGATTTTGGCATCCGAGAAGGTGGCCAGTAGCAAATAACTCAAATCCGACTTCTTGTCACTAGGACCAACTATGTGATGACATGAAGCTCACGGGGTCGTTAGTAGGGGCCCTGATTATGGTGTTGAAGAAGGAGGCAATGTAGAGCGAAGGAGGAGGTGTGAGGAAGATGAAGAAAGAAACAAAATTATAGAAAAAATGTTCTTGGACAAAGCTACCCTAAGCTGTAAATAAGATTGAAAGTTTGGGCTCTTATTTGAGACTAAATTAGCCACTTTGAGTCCTTATTTGATGCAGTGTCCACTTTAGGTTCTTTTTTGAGAAAATAAACCCACTTTGAGCCCTTATTTGAGATTTTCCCTCATAATAATAACAATAATATAAAATAATATAAAATTTCATTTTCGTTGAATTTGTAATCTGAAATAGTTAGGGCAATAATTATTCTTTTTCTTTCTTTCTTTTTTTGGGTAAAAAGTGCAATGATGATTCATGAGCCAACAAATTGCCCCACTAAACCAACCTAATCTCGTACCACCCATTTATGTTAATAAACATTTCTAGTTGATGGTGCAATTGCTTAAATTGCTTGCATTCAGTGTGAATATGTTTTTCTATCGCATATTTAATGCTCACTTATGGATGTTGATCTTTATATTTCTGAGCAATCCCAAAACCAATGCACGTTTTGTTGAATATTGCACTTTGAAAGTTAAAAGCAATTGGAATGTTGTGGTTGAGTGTTGAATGTGTGCAAAGAAATTATTAATTAAGAAGTGTAAATACATTATCAAATTGACTCTAAAACAAAGTAAGGAAAACTAGTTCGGGGCCACATATGACTTCATTGTAGAGGCAACTTGCTCAGAAGGTTTAGGAACAAATTCTTGTGGAGTTTGAAATAAGTTCATATTCAGTTGTTAAGCATCCATTCAACTTCTTTGAGAGGTTAAAGACTGACTTCTAGAAGAAGTTTCAAATTGAGTTCAGCAAGAGATTATAAGGAGTAGAGTTAGGGTGAGTGAGTATGCATAAATACGAAGATTGCGGTGTGAGATTGAGAAGCTAGAGATGAGCTCAAAGAGGGAAAATTGTCCAAAAGGTCTTGAACTTATGACGGTCAATTCATTCTTAAACCTTTCAATTTTGTCAATTTAGTACTAATTTTTTCGACAATTTACCAATTTAGTCCTATACATTTTGAAGATTTGTCAATTTAGTCATAAACAATTTAACAATCTACTAATTGGCCAGAAATCGTTGAAGTGACAATGGAGTCATCACCGACCATCCTACATTGCATGATAGGCGCTGACGTGGACAACTTTTACAATTTTTAATCTTTTCTATATGATTTATTTTCCTTTTCTTTTATTTTTCACTTTTTTCCCTCCGTTGGCCCTCACATGAGGCTAGCAACCTCAAAACCAGTTGACTTGATTTAATCTCAAACTAGCGCATAATTAAGCTCCAAGTTTGGTTCTTCTGTGAAATTTTCAAGCCATTCTCCTTTTTCCACTTACTAAAAGAAAGATGCACCCTATAAGAAAATAACAAACAATCATATAATATAGCATAATATATGTGTATATTATTCATATGCTCTTGTTATATATGAACTCAGGAGCAATTGCTGAAAAGTTCACATTCACAGGTTGCATATGTGTACATCACTAAAGGTCTGGCACTTCCATGTAATATCTCAGCCACAGGGGATTTTATCATAAGAATAGCTTTTTTGGAAAAAAAATAAAACTTTCATTGAAGATAAACAAATGCAAGGCTTTCATAAAATTAATGAATGAGGTGGGTTGATCAAATGATGGGGGAACTTATTTCGCTTCAGCCCTAGATGGAGATCACTTTTGCTAAACAAATAGAAAAAGAAAGATCTAACCAAGCAAATGAGTGAAAGTTAAAAAATAACTTGAGGCTAAGACAAGGTCAATGGGTTAAACCAAACTTATGTATAAAGCAAAAGGCATTGAAATTTTGTCCCAAGTTTGGAACCGCAAAGTGATCACATGATTCTCCAATAGTCAAAATTTCTATTCACTTTCATGCATATCGATTTTCGTCAACATCTCTTTTGGTATGCCTGCAGATTGATTTATTCCAACACGTTCACATTACGGGTGAGCATGGTCCAAATGGGCGGTTTACATTCAAGATCCAGAAACCAACCATTAACGGTTAGTTCTGAAAAATTGGAATAGGGAACCACTCATTGATTCTATAGATCCACCCTGAAACCGAACCGTCAATCTAGTCTAGTTCCCAAGGGTTTCCATAGAACCAATTCCACCAAGCTTCATGTGTTAGCAATGTAATGTGCAACAAAGAATTACACAACGGAATCACATCATCAAAGACACTCCTAGTTAGAGCCAATGAACTAATGCTATTAGTATGTTAGGAAGTGTGTGAGTAAGAGAGCACACTCATCAAACTTGTTATAAATGAGCAAAAGTAGATGAAGTATCTAATACAAATAATGATAAGTACCCTAGGGGTCTAAGTTTTTTCGTTATTTATATTATAATTTAAATATATTATATATTATCGGTTCGGTCTAGGTGGGCGGTTCCATACTTGGAACTGGAAACTGGGCTAGTACTCATTGGTTCCAATAAATTAGAATCAAGAACCGGACCGGTTCCCTTATGAATCATTAGTTATTGGGCAGTTCAGTCTAGTTCTGTGCGGTTCAATCTGGGCGGTCTAGGCAATCTGGGCGATACCTGGTTCATTTGCACACTCCAAATTCACATTATATGCTCTTGAGAAACTTATTAACAAGACCCTAACCATAATTGTCCGTTTTGTATCATATGTTTTACAACTAAGACATTTTTTTTTTATCTCAATTTGGAGATCTTTTAAACATATTTACCAATCGGACGGGCCATGTTAAATTGGAGGGGGTAAAACTAGTCCTTTGCTAGAAAAGAAAACATTTTGCTTGACACCAACATGGCTAAGAGAATTTCAAACAGTTCTCATACATCGATAAAAAAAAAAAATTTATGTTCCCTATTTAATTTTTAAATTTTGGGGAAAAGGCATGATCGATGACGTAATAAAAAAAATACCTACAATTCACTCTAGACATTGTTTAGAAAGAGGAGGGCCATGCGTAAATAGCACTTTCATTTTTGGGCTAAATGTGACCGGAGATAGAAAATCTTGAGAAGATGCTAAAACATGGAACTTCTAATTCAAATAGGTTAGATTAGAACATCAATACAAACTAATGGCCCACAAATTCGATTTGAGAGGCCCAAAGTTTAGGCTACTTAAGTATGGAATGGACTAAACTCCAACATAGTAATAATTGATTTGAGAGGCTTCTTCAAACTTTAAAACTTTTTCATATTGTAGGTGTCAAGACATCGCATGTTAAACTTGATAGTGCGATCCGACCAAAAAAAAAAAACTTGATAGTGTGAGAAATCTAACTTAATCCATGCATTATTTCCCTCACACATGTATGTCAAGGACTCAAAACAGAATTTTGTATTTTATTCTCTCTAGATCTTGCGTTAATAACTCATTACATCACTAATGATTTGATTAGTTGCACGATTGGTGATTTATTAAGGCCTACATAGCTAGGGAGAATTTCAGTTAAACATGAAAATGGTTTATTTTAATTGATCAAAACCTTTGCTTTCCCAAAAAATAAAACTCATTTCTAATAAAAGAAAAAGGAAAAGAAAAAAAATTAGTGGAGCCCACTTAGCATTTAGCAGATCCCAAGGAGGAGAAAAAAGAGGAACTTGCTTCATGAGTTTGACCCTGACTCCGTAAAGTTCGCCAATAATAGCGCGTTAGTACGTAGACGCAACCAACGACGAAGGACCGTGAGAAAGCCAAATCAAGTCGAGTCAACTTTTGATTAAGACAAGCCGAGGAAGGAAATTCATGCGTTCACATGGCTCATCGATAGGGGCGAGCATGATTTTCGAGTAAAACTTGAAATCTGAAAACTAGACCAATGGAAATCTATAACTTTTAAATTCTAAAGTATGTAAGATAGGTTCTAGGTTCTAGAAAATGAAGAACATATTTTAATGAGTGGGTTTCAGGTTTTTAGTTTGAGGTACTTGGAACCTGTAACATAAAATCTAGAACAAGTTTTAATGTTTTTTTTTTCCATGTCCTTGACTCCGTAAAGTTCACCAATAATAGCGCATACGTAGACGCAACCAACGACGAAGGACCGTGAGAAAGCCAAATCAAGTCTAGTCAACTTTTGATTAAGACAAGCCGAGGAAGGAAATTCATGCGTTCACATAGCTCATCGATAGGGGCGAGCATGATTTTTGAGTAAAACTTGAAATCTGAAAACTAGACCAATGGAAATCTATAACTTTTAAATTCTAAAGTATGTAAGATAAGTTCTGGGTTCTAGAAAATGAAGAACATATTTTAATGAGTGGGTTTCAGGTTTTTACGCATAAAATCTAGAACAAGTTTTAATGTTTTTTTTTTTTTGTCCATTTCCTAACTCAAAAGTTCACCAATAATAGCGACGAGAGGAACCAACGTGAAGGACCGTGAAAAGCCAAATCAAGTCTAGTCAACTTTTGATTAAGACAAGCCGAGGAAGGAAATTCATGCGTTCACATGGCTCATCGATAGGGGCGAGCATGATTTTCGAGTAAAACTTGAAATCTGAAAACTAGACCAATGGAAATCTATAACTTTTAAATTCTAAAGTATGTAAGATAAGTTACGGTTCTAGAAAATGAAGAACATATTTTAATGAGTGGGTTTCAGGTTTTTAGTTTGAGGTACTTGGAACTGTAACATAAAATCTAGAACAAGTTTTAATTTTAATTTTTTTTTTTTCTCCATGTCTCCGTGCGATCATCCGATATTTCATACTGTTAGATAATGAGTATATAATATGAAAGTGCTAGTCCGAATTTCTATTTTATGGCTAAGATTTTTACTTTATTAATGTTCATATTTTTCATATGTCTAAATATAAGTTATGATTAGTGAAAATAATATAGATGAACCTGGGTAGACCCTGGAACCGACCTTGGAACTTATAATAGGGTAAGTTTTAGGTTCTAAAGTATGTAAAATATGTTTTAGGTTCCAAAAAATAAGGAATTTATTCCAATGGGTAAATTTTAAGTTTTAGGTGAAACCTATACAAAATTTAGAACTGTTCATCCCTACTTTTATCTAGTTGAATTTTTGCCAAGATTTCATTTTCCTCTATTGATAGTTTTGTTCGTTTTGTATTTTTCTTTTTATGAATGATAAGCTTGTTTATTATTATTACATTCATTTTCATTTTGTTTAACTAAAAATGAAAAAATAATAAAAAAAAGAATCGGTCGAACCTTGGAATAGACCCTAAAACCTATGATAGGATAGGTTCGAGGTTCCAAAAATTGAGGAACTTGTACCAAAGGGTAGGTTCAAGTTTTCAGGCGGAACTTGTAAGGAATATGGAACCACTTACCTCTACTTGTCAATGAATGATGAACATTGGTTATTGGTCTTGTCTCCTGGACAAGCCTTCGCCTCAATTAAAAATTGCTTGGACAACTACTAACGATTGCTTGGTTTCAACCAAAAAAAAAAAAACTACTTGGCGATATCCAATCACCGATGAAGCATGGACCATGAAGTTTTTTTATTTGTTTATAAGTAAGAATTTATATACCAGAGAAACACAATAAGTAACTATAATAGAGTTATTGGTAAAATAACCAAAAAAATCTTAAGTTTATTATAAGAATATTAATTAAATCCTAAAATTTTCAATTTAGTCAATTTATACATTTTTAAGGATTTTGTTGTAGTCCATCAAACAAATTTTAACTAGAAACCGTTGACGTAGTGATGTAATCATCTTTGGGTGTCCTGCGTAGCATGCCAGTGATATGGAATGACATTATTTTGATTTTTTTTATAGATATTTTTCAGATTTTCTTTTTTCAAATTTGCTCAAAATGACGTTAATTTGATTGATCAAGTAGTAATAATTCTCCGAAAACCATAGAAATTATGATTTGTCTTTCATCCCACTCGATGTTACTATTAAACAATGCTTATTTTAGAGAGGAATAAGTGCATTCAAAATTTTAAGGCTTATTAAGAAAGTGCAATTACTAAAATATTCAAAATGTGCAATAAAGTTCTAAAGTTTGTCAAATTAATACAATTAAATCCTTCCCTTAACCTTATTTAGCTTAGCTTACGAAAAATACTAATGCGGTTTTTTTTTAATTATTGTTTTATCTCTCCTAACTAGGGTTAAATTTGTCAAAGCATTAAACATAAGACTAAAACGACATCATCTTGATCCAAATGTTATTTTGTTACCTAATTCTTAGTTAAACCTCATTAAAAAAGGATAGATCTTTATCTAGAAGAAAGGGAAATAAAAGCACACAGGTGAGGGCAATTGGCGAGGGTTGCCAAACTAGCAAAGTGAAGGAAAAAAAAGGGCACACCGATAAAGTCACACAAGATTTTTTGTTAGTTAAGTTGGAGGGAGTTAAAAAAGACTCAATTGCATTAATTTGACAAGTTTTAGAACTTAACTGCAATGACGGTTCATGAGTTAGGAATTACCTTTTTAAACCAACATGATCTCTCACCACCTATTTATGCACATCGACATATGTAGTTGATGGTGCATTGCTCAAACTACTTGCATTAAGTGTGAATATGTCTACCTACCGCATATTTAGTGGCCATCTATGGATGCGGATTTTTATATTTTAAGTTAAGCAATCCTAAAATCGCTGCATGTTATTTAGTATTCTTAGAATGTTCATTTGATGTACCCTTTGAGCTGTAAAAACAACTTGAAAATAGCGATTCAATGTTGCGATTTTGGGAAGTTATTATTAGTTAAGAAGCATAAATACATTATCAAAATGACTCTCAAACCAAGTAATGAAAGCTAGCTTGGGGCCATGTGTAACTTCACCATAATGTTAACTTGTTGGGGAAGTTCAATAGCAACTTCTCGTGAATTTGCTTGAGACAGCAGAGGAAATTGTTTTCAATTAAGTAAAAGTATGAACGCCTTTTTGAAGAAAGAAACCAGTTTTAGCTTTAAATTTATGAAACCAGATTAGTGTTTTCAAAAGAGAATGAGAAGAGGAAAGTGAAGGATCCTCTTTAAAGCAAAAGCAGCACTACCGACTGGTCAAAAGTACTTGTCTGTCGCGTCTGCCATGTGTCTCCCACTAGCTGGGTAGTTGACGGAGCTTTTTGACTCTAGGGGTTTGCATAATTTAAGCCGCGGGTCCTTTCCTTCTCGGAAATTCACCTTTGTTCTACCCCACGTTTCTTGATGTTTTCTTCGCATCAAGGGCAATCACATAGCTTAAATTCACCTCTCCTTGAGAAGCACTTCTTTTGCTAAATCTTGTCACAATTAATGCCTATTTGGTAATCATTCTATTATTGAGAATAATTTTTGCTGATAAATGATTTTTTCATTTTGTTCGCAATAACAATTTTTGACCATTTGAAGACACTTGGTAAATTGTCCAAATTTTTTAAAAATAAAAATGCATTTGGTTAAACCCTTAAAATTTCTAATTCAAACCATTTTCTTTTAATCTTTTAATAATTTTAATAATTTTATTAATTTTTTTCTCTTTTTTTTTTTTTCCTTTCTTTTCCCTTTTCATCTCCTCCTTCCTCCTATTGTTGGCCAGGGCCAATGACCGGTCATATGAGGGCCAGCGGCCTCGCTAGAGCGTCACTAGCCCCCGGTGACCCGAGCCACAACGAGGCTTGTTAGCCCAAGCCTCGGCAAGGCTCGGCCTCATAGTGGCTCAATGTCGCTGGGGCCGACAATGCTCTAGTAAGGTCACCAACCATGGCCAAGGCCGATGACCGGCCAAAAGGAAGAAGAAAAAGAAAGAGAAAAGGAGGAAAGAGATGAAAAGAGAAGAGGGAAGAGGAAAAATTAGATTTGATTATAGGAATTGTTCTCGAGAATTAAAAAAAAAAACTTTTTTTACTTATTAATTTTATTCCAAATCTATTTTGAGGAACAAAAAACAGGATTTTGTTCCCGAGAATAAAAAAAAAAAATGGATTTTTGTTCCCAAGAACAAAAAATTTACCAAATGGATTTCTATTCTTTTTTCATGATAGCGAACAAAATAATAGAATTAGGCACTATTTGGAGTGCTATCAAACGGGCCCCTTGATTTTTTTTGCATGCTGTGGTTAAATTGTTGGTGAATGCGTGGTAGATGATCAGCCATAAATTGGACTCCATCAAGGGGTCGTTTTGATCAACATCTGAACTTTGCTAGGCTGGCTACAAGTTAGTAATCGACTTGACTTGGAATTTTAAATAACTTCTTTGTACATGTATAGTACAAGAAAGAGACTTGCACATATAAAGATGCAATTCATTGTGCTTGTATGGTAGAGTTAGAGTGAGTAAGCGTGCATATGGTAATGTTTTAATTCACGAGAACAGTTTTTTTTAGACATTTTTTTATATTTTTATTCCCGGAACACTTTTTGAGCATTTGAAGACGTTTTGTGACTAAATAAAATGTTTGTTCTTGGAAGAAAATGCATTTGGCATGACCCCATATATTTTTGTGACTTAAAATTTCTTTTAATTTATTAATAATTTTATTACATTTTAATGTTTTTGTTTTCTTTTTTTCTTTTCTTCTCCATCTTCTAGCCGATCGTCAACCTTGGCCATGGCCGGCCGGTGACCGGCCAGACAAGGGCCTCGCCGGCCTCGGGGGAGCCTCGCCTGCCATTGGTGAGGTCCCCCGAGCCTTGGTCCCCCCAAGCCTCGCCCAATCACGACAAGGCTCGGGGGACCTCACCGGTGGCTGCGTTATTATTCTGTCCCATCCAAATCATGTCCCATTAACCATTTTTGACCCAAAAGGTAATACTAACTTTTAGTTAATCATATTTTCACAATAAGTAAAGTGGAAATCCTTCGTTTTTATGTATGTTTCCCTTCCCACGGTAATCACAAAATTTTGTACACTAATATTCTCGTGTCAAATTGTTGAATCAATAGGAGTATTGCAATTTAAAAATTATATATAATTATTTTATAGAAAAGTGCATAATTAAAATTACAAAACTGCACCTGCGATGCATGCATGCAAAAAATGGATGTTTAAAAGGTTTTACAGAATTTCCCTATTATGATATATTGGAACTACAATTTTGATGAAATGAAATTATCGACTCAATGCGAAAATATTGAACCCATATATGTGGAAAGCGAACAATATTCTAAGTTTTGTATGGAAAGGGTAACGTTAAACTCGATACTAATTTGTACGGAAAAGTGATATCCAAGAACAAGAAGCATGTCAGCTCTAATGAGTTGAAGCCTTGGAAGAAGGCTCTTGTTGAGGTTGCCCGTATAAAGGGATGGGAACTTAGAGGCAAGGGGGAATTCTATTGACACTTTTTCTCAAGGTAAATTGTTGCAAACCACATCTGTTTGGAAGAAACTTTGCGTTTCCAAACCCGCAAAAATTACCAGTTCAACTGATTTTAATGCTTGATTTCCGTTGGTTCAAGTAGTTGAAACAACTGATTTGTGTATCCACATGTTCCCTAAAGTCCTGTATTCTATCATGTCTTCGACTGAAATGAAATTTTCATGATTTGCTTCAGCCAAGCAGAACACATTGAAACGATTGTTGAAGGGGTCTCCCGTAAGCTTGATACAAAACACATGACTGAAACTGAAAATTGGGTTGAAGATAATGCTCAGGTGGAAGCCATAATGAAATTGTTGGATGTTGGCTCTGATGGTGTACGTTTAATTGGTATTCATAGCACCGATGGTGTTGGAAAAACAACTCTTGCCAAATTTATGTTCACAAGCTATCTTCTCACTTTGAAGGCTGTTGTTTCATTGAAGACATTCAGGCATCATCGCTACCTCATGATGGTCTTTTAAAATTACAAAAAAAGCTCTTATCATGTTTTGTTAGTTTAGGGATTATTGACCAAATTAAAGATGTTGGTGGTGGGATCAAGAAGATTATACAAGTATTTAGTAATAAAAGGTACTCATTGTACTTGATAATCTAGTCAAGCAAGAACAACTCCAAAATCTAGCCGGAAAATTTGATTGGTTTTGTTTCGGCAGCAGAATTATTATCACAACTAGGGAAGAAAGCACCTTAAATACTCAAGTAGACAAATCCAAAGGAATTTTGCCTCGTGAAGTTATTGGAATGATTTGATTTAGCACTTGATCTATTTTATAAGCATGCATTCATAAGTGACTCTACTGTAAAAGAATATGAGGATTTTTCCATAACAATTGTTCGTAAAGTGGGCATGATTCCTTTGACTGTTGTGGTCATAAGGTCTTATCTTTTTAACTTGGGCAATCATTTGAAGAATTCAGAAAACAAAGAAATATGGGACGAGACACTGAAGCACTTAGAGGAAGAGGAAGGTCTTTTTGACGATATCCAAGGTAAATTAATGATAAGTTACGGACAATTAAAGTACGAGGAAAAAGAAGTGCTTTTGGGTATAGCGTGCTTTTTCACCAATGAGGACAAAACATATCCAATCATCACGTGGAAGGATTGTGGTTACCGTCCTCACACTGCAATCAGGGTTCTCTCGCACAAATCCTTGATGAAAATTAGAGATGGAAGTACGTTTTGGATGCATTACCAAGTTCGAGACTTTAGAAGGGAAATTGTTCTTTGAGAATATCCTCATAAGATTTGTAGGGTGTAGATTTATGAGAAAGCCCTGGAACTACTAGAGGCTAAAAAGAGGGAAAAGTATCAAAATAGTCATAAACATTTTGTATTGGTATCAATTCAATCTTAAACTTTTTAATTGGACCAATTTAGTCCTAAACCTTTTCACATTTGTACTAATTCAGTTCATCCGACTAATTTAAGCCAGAAATTACTGATATGGCCGCTGGTGGTCTTATGTGACGCCACATGAACAATTTTTTATAATTTTTTATAATTCTTTTCAGATTTTTAAATTATTTTTTTTTTTTTTCCTTTTTTTTTCTTTTCTTTTTACCCTTGGCCGGCGAGGTCGCCGGCGGGCCAACCATCGCCAGCCACAGGCTAGTCGGGCGAGGGCCCCGCCCTCGCCGGCCACAAGTGAGGGCATCGGCCCTTGCCTAGATCCAAGCGAGGGTTTATTGGCCGGTGAGGGCCTCTGCACTCTCGTCGGCCATTGAAAAAAAAAAAAGAAAAAAAAGGAAAAAAAAAAAAAAAAAAAGAATTTAAAAAATCTGAAAAAATATATATATATAAAATATATAAAATTTGTCCACGTGGACCTCATAAGACCGACGATAGCCACGTTAACAATTTCCAGCTTAAATTAGCCAGATGGATTGAATTGATACAAATATAAAAAGGTTTTGGATTAAAATGATCCAATTAAAAAGTTTAGAATTGATTGGTATCAATGCAAAAGGTTTAAGACTATTTTGATATTTTTCCCGCTAAAAATAAACGTGATGTGTGTATGTGTGAAAACATTTGGTGCTAGAAATTCTTCAGATTTTTCTTTCCCATTGAAAGCAGCAAATTTGGTTGTAATGGATAACTTTGTTGAACGTTCCTTTCAGGGCCAAAGGTCTCAAAAGTTTGTAGGAGCTAAGAGTGACCGTCTATAGTTGGCTTTATTTTCTGGGTTCTAGTATATGGAAAGTAGCTTTTCTAAATTTAAAAAAAAAACAAAAAACAAAAACAAAAACAAAGAGCAGTCTACGTTTATCCCGGTAAAATGAAAAGAAAACTGGTTTCATGAAGAATTTTAAGATTATTTTCAACCCCACCTTTTTTAGAATTATACTATGAAGATTTTTGAGTTAATATACAAGTTGTATTTCCTGAAAGCAGAAACCGAAAATGTGATTGTTGGAAATATAATCCAGATAAGACACACTATTTGTTGTAAACAAAACATCAATGTAAATAAGATGATAACGACTTTATAATATCATTTCTTTTACAAATCTTGGAGAAGAAGAAAATAAGATATCACTGGAAAAATAATATAAAATTAGATGTGAGATACGGATATCCGAATCTCCTCAAGGCGATTAATTCCTGCTAATGATGCTTTGCAGATTCACAACTATACCTCTCAAGATACAACACCTCGAACCTATTTAGATTAGCACTATGCAAACAGGGCTCGTTGAACCGTTCAATTGAACCAGCACACCTAGAAAAATCAAAGGAGTAGAAAGGTATATCAAAGCTTTTTGAGGATCGAGTCGGAAAAACCAAAACTCTTCATGAAGCTATACGCTCCTATCTATTTATAGAGTTTTTTAGTTCATGACAGAAGAGATACATGAATTAAATAGATGCATGTATCCACGAAATTCATAAATCAAGAGATACGTGAATCCAAAAGATTCATGAATCCAAAGATACGTGAATTCAAGAGATTCGTGAATTCAATAAATACATTAACTAAAAATACATGAATCTAGGAAATTCATGAACTCAATAGATATGTAAACGAAAAAGTTTAGGAAATTCATTAATTCAATAGATACGTGAACAGAAAAGACATATCTTAATTTACTGGCTTTCGTTGATCCATTAACCATAATTATAATAATGATATCTTTAGTAAGGAATGGAAATTTGAAAATTAGTCTATTTAGAAGAGGAAGAAACAACTACGTGTGGGAAATAGAGTATGCCATAATTCTGGAAGCCGTATGTCGTATGCTCAATTATTGGAGAACTTGTTTGACAGTGCTTTATGTGTCCTCTCTGTTGTAGCTCTGTAAAACGTATTTTGCATGCTCAATGTTGAGTCCATCACATGCAGAAAAATGAAGATTTTAAAGCGCTAAGCCTGATGTTCGACGGCCATAGTGTCACACGAGAAGAATTAGCTTGTCTACCAAAACTAAGGTTTCTTTAAGTGAAAGAGTTTGATTTTTCTGACGACTTAGAGAATCTTTAGTCAGAGCTAAGATGGCTTTCTTGGCAAACATGTCAAATGACTTTCCAGGTGGAAAAATTTCACTTCAGCAAATTGGTGGTGCTCGACCTTTCCAATAGCAATACTAAAAATTACTGAGTTGGGTGGATCCAAATGAAGGTGTGATGTCTTACTCTATACACATCTCTCTATCATTACCTTATTCCCAATGATAGAAGCAAGATATATATCACTAGTCCCTACTTTATTATCAGTTTGAGATTTTTCAGAGTATTAACTCAAAAGGAAAAGCATGTGGAAACTCTTTTAAACTTTTTGTGGCTGAAAAGTCAAAAAACTCACCTCAGCCTATTTATTTTGGCTTAAAACAAGCAAAAATCAACCGCTTTCACGTTCTTGCCAAAGCTGAAATATTTCTTCAAATATTAAAAAATGGCGAGAAGTTTCATTTAAGAAAAACGTGTCAATGAGATTTTTTTTTTTTTTTTCAGATTTCTTCTTTCTTAATTTTCAATTACCTGGTTGTTAGTCAGATTTCTTCTTTCTTAATTTTCAATTACCTGTTCTTTAATTATGCTAGTGGTGGACCACGTGCCCCGCACACGATCTTGTCATATTGACCTTTAAATTTTCCACCAGGACATAGAAGTTTACTCCGCCCGCCTTTTTTGACCCCTCTCGGTCTCCGCGCGACTTCGTGTTCTGATTTTTGGCGACTTCCTTATATTTCCCAGAAAGTAGCCCTCAACCTCCCCACGTTGACTGCCCTCCTTCTCTTCACGGCGTCGATCTTCCTTTGCTGAACCGGCCCAATTAGCCATCTTTACAGAACGGTTCTCCGCTCTGGGTGAATAGAGCTGAGAGGATCGGCCCACAGATGGACTCCAATGGAGGTCAGGCTCTAATCACCATGGTCGCTTTGGCTGTAGCGAGAGTGTAAGTGCTCTAATTCCACTTCTTTTCGATCTCTTGTTTACAGATAATGCACAATAAAATAAAACTTTGCTCCTGTACATGTTTAATACAATTCAGCATGCTTGTGCAATTACTTTCCTTATTTTATTACGTCTGGATCAGGTTACAAGTCTGTAATTTTTGTATCACGAACTCGAGGAGGAATAGGGGCTCGGAGTCAACCTTGAGACTGGACGATGGGTCTGGAGAAGAGGAGGAGGCATTAAGGAGGGACTCAGAGTCAACCTTGAGAACCGACAATGCATCTAACGAAGAGTACGATGTGTTCTTGAGCTTCCGGGGACCGGATACTCGCAATGGATTCACCAGTTGCCTCTACAATGGCTTGAGAAATGCGGGAATCCGCGTTTTCTATGACAACGAAGAACTCAAGGTCGGAAAAAAAATTGATGGAGGTTTTTTGAAAGCACTTGACAAGTCTCAAATTTACATACCTATCTTGTCTAAGGGTTACGCTAATAGTAAATGGTGTCTCCGGGAGATTGCGCACATGGTAAAATGCACGTCAACATCTAATGGGAAGAAAGAAATACTTCCCATCTTCTATGACGTGAATACTGATGATGTTAAGCTCAAAACCAAGTTGTATAAAAAAGCCATGTCCGAGCACCAGAAGAAGTTTCGCTCCGATGAATTGAAGCGGTGGGAAGATGCCCTTCTTGAGGTTGCAAGTATGAAGGGATGGGATCTCAAAGGCAAAGGGTAAATTTCCTGTACTTTTTATGGTTAATATGCATAGTATTTACATTTCATTGAATGAAAGTTCGTCCCTCGAAATTCCCAAACATAAAGCATTTTGACATTTTTATGTAAGATTTGCATTAGAAGTTAAAGAAAGCTAGACCAAAACAGCCGAGAACCCATAATAGAAAATAGAAAATGCCTTTTTTTTTTAAAAGCACAACAAATCGACTCAAACCCAACCGAAACAAGGCATTTTTTCAATTCATGTTGGGTTAAGCCAATATGACCAGATAGGTAAGACAAACCTTTTACTTAATCGTATTTTTCACTAAATCAATTATTTTACTTAACCGTATTACCACAATAAGTATAGTAGAAATCATGCGATTGTCTGTATTTTTCACCTCTGGTGGTAATCATCAATTTTGTACAATAAAAAAAAAACTCATGTAAAATTGTTTGATTAATAGGAGTAATGCAATTTCAAAATTATACCAAGACATGATTAGATTTTTTATTTATAAAAAGTGCATAATTAACATTATAAAAAGTGAACATGCGATACATCTATGCAGAAAAGGGACATGTAAAAGATTTTACAAAATTTCCTTATTATGAAATATTATAATTATTCTTTAATGAAAAGGAAATATTGACATAGTATGAAGAAATTGAACACACACACATCTTTTAAAGAGCTAATTCCAAAAAAAGAAAAAGAGAAAAACCCTAAACTGTAGGTCCAGTCCTAAATCTGCCCTAAATGTTTTTTTTTTGTTTAAAAAAGTTCCAAACTGTTTAGTCCCAAATCTGCCCCCATACCTTTCTCTTATCTCAAAAAAAAAAAAAACTCAAAACTTTAGGTCCACTCCCAAATCTACCCAATTTTTTTTTTGTAAAAAAGAAAATAATCAATTTTTACTATATTCCTAAATTTGCCACCATTAGCGCTCTGCCCAAAAGTTGCAATTAGTAGTTCTTAATTTTTTTATATCCTAGAACGGTTTTATTTTGGAAATAATTTTCCACGTCGCTTTACCAATGTGTATTTTTTATCGATGTGGAAATGCCACTTTAAGTTGGGACTGGACTATGAGATAGATTTGAGAATATATTAAGAGTTTTTTTTTTTATTGTACAAATGGAGGGTAAAACCCCAAATTGGTACACTTGTTAATTGACACGTGTCATCTAACTCAGCAATTTGATAATAAAATTTAATAGAAATTGACGTAAGATTGTCAAAAAAAAAATTAGTTTATGTTAAATTTGTTACATCTCTACCAATGCGGGATCTTTTGTGATATTAACTCTTTTTTTTTTTTTTTAGACAAAACAAAATTCGAGGCAAATTTGGGACTAGACTTAAAGTTTAGGGTTTCTTTTGAAAAAAAGGAAAAGTTTGGGGTATGTTTGAGATTGGACCTAAACTTTCAAGTTTTTAATGAGACAAAAAAATCTGGACATATTCGAAATTGGACCTAAAATTTAGGGTTTTTTTTTTTTCAATTTTTGGAGTTCCTCCCCCCCCAACCCCCCCAAAGGAGGAAAGATGTGGTGCCGAAAAAAAAAAAAAACAAAATACACAGTGATGGTTAATATTAACTATGCTTGAGTTAAGTTGCTTTATGTCCATGTCGGTCATGTGGTGATTACCATCTTGCCTCTTCCATCAACCTTTGGGAAGTACGCCTTCACAAATGTGTACCTGAGTAGCCAGGCTTTAGCGAATACTCACAGGACCCAACTCCACCCTACTCGTCCTATCTCTTGTATTACATGTTGTGATTGTCACGTACCAACAAATCACCGACAACTTATCTTATCCCCTTTGGAAAAAGAGAAAGTAGGGAAAACAAAAAGACAAGGGAAAAAGTGGACACGTCAAATCAGAGGACAATAATACCGTGAATTTTGAGTTTTGCGCTCTCACAAACCTCAACATATATATAATCTTGCCTTGAACAAGTTTTTACACTTTTTTGGCCCGAAACCCGTTAAACTTTCACAACTGTTAAATATTGATATGTAGTTTGGGCCAATTACAAAATAAATCCCAAACTTTATGTTCAGTTTTGAATCTACTCCAAACCTTTTTTTTTTTGTCTCATAAAAATCCCAAACTTTAGTCTCATAAAAAAATCTCAAACTTTAGGTCTAGTCTCAAGTCTACCCCCAAACTTTTTTTTTTTTTGGTAACTCAAGGAATCTCGTAAGCCGACAGTCGGCGAACAAACCTTGGGAGAGCAACTGCAGGATCTACCACCACAGTACTCCAAGTAAGAATCCCTAACGACGCCTCTGGGATTTGAACTTCTCCCCTTCATGAGGGGGAGAGAGCCCGAACCAGCTGCACTTTGGGCAGTGGTAAACTTTCTTTTTTTGGTAACCCATGGAATCTCGTAAGCCGACAGCCAAGGTGAGCAAAACCTGGGAGAGCTCAAACTTTTCTTTTTTTTCAAAAAAAAAAAAAAACCCTAAACTTTAAGTCTAGTCTCAAATCTACCCCGAATTTTCTTTTGTCTAAAAAAAAAAGAGTTAATACCACAAAAAATCTCGAACTGGTAGACATATAACAAAGTTACCACAAACTAATTTTTTGACCACCCTCCATTAGTTTTCATTAAATTTTACTATCAAATTACTAAATTAGATGATATATGGTAATTAATGGGTGTACCAAATTTGGAGTTTTACCTTTTGTTTGTATAAGAAAAAAATCAAGTTTAAGTATATCCTTAAATCTATCCTATGGTCCAGTCCCAATTTAAAGTGGCATTTCCACATCGATAACAAATACACATCGACAAGGCGACATGGAAAATTATTTCCAAAATAAAATCATTCTTGGATAAAAAAAAAATTAAGAACTACTAACTGCAACTTTTGGACAAAGGGCTAACGGGGGCAAATTTAAGACTATAGTAAAATTGATGATTTTCTTTTTGACCAAAAAAAAATTGGGATAGATTTGGGATTGGATCTAAAGTTTTGAGTTTTTTCTTACACAAAAAGAAAGTTTGGGGCAAATTTGGGACTAAACCTAAAGTTTGAGGTTTTTTCCAAGACAAAAAAAAAGTTTAAGGCAGATTTAGGACTTGACCTAAAGTTTGGGGATTTTTATGAGAGAAAAAAAGTTCAGGGCAAATTTGGAATTTGACCAAAATTTTTAGGTTTTTTTTTTTTTGAATTGGCCCTCTTTAAATGTTGTGTGTGTGTGTGAAAAGCATCTCCATGCACAAAAAGAAGTGTGGCCCTAATGGACTGAAAGAAGGCTCTTCCGGAGGGGAATTTTCTTTGGAAGAAACTTTGTGTCCAAAATCTCAAACTATATCGATGTGGCATTAGATTAGAAGTTAATGGAGTCCTGACTAAGATTGTGCTTGAGAACCTACAAAAGGTAATGAGGCGTGGGTAAAAAATGTTTTCTCAAACCTACAGAAAAAAGTGTCAAACCCAACCTGCACCTGAAAATTTCATGTTCAACTGATTATAATGCATAATTTCCATGCATAGAGTTATGTATCTACATGTTCCCTGGAGTCCTGTTGTCTATCATGTCTTTGAATGAAACGAAGTTTTCATGCTTTGCTGCAGCCAAGGAGAACAAATTGAATTGATTGTAGAAGAGGTTTCCCGTAAGCTTAATTCAAAATGCAAGATTGTGACTGAACATTTGGTTGAAGATACTGCTCAAATGGAAGCCATTATGGAGTTGTTGGATGTTCGCTCTGGTGGTGTACGTTATGTTGGTATCCATGGCATGGGTGGTGTTGGAAAAACAACTCTTGCCAAAGTCATGTTCAACAAATTAATTTCCCACTTTGAACGCTCTAGTTTCCTTGAAGACGTTCGAGCATCATCACAACCTCATGGTGGTCTTTTAGAATTGCAGAAAAAGCTCTTATCAGATTTGACCGGTCATGGGATTGCTAACAAAATTAAAGATGGTGATGATGGAATCAATATGATAAAAAAAAGCATTGAGTAACAAAGAAGTACTTATCGTACTTGATGATCTAGACAAGAAAGAGCAACTCAAAAATTTAGCCGGAAAATCTGATTGGTTTTGTTCTGGTAGCATAATCATTATCACAACTAGAGACGAAAGCGTCCTGATGGCTCAAGTGGGCGTATTTAGTAAAGAGGTCCTGAACCAACCTGAAGGTATCTTGCGTTATGAAGTTTGTGGAATGAGATTTGATTTAGCACTTCATTTGTTTTATAAGCATGCATTTAGAAGTGACTCCGCTCCAAAAGAATATGGTGCTCTTTCAACAGAAATTGTTCGTACAGTGGGCATGCTTCCCTTGGCCGTCGCGGTGATAGGGTCCAATCTTTTTGACTGGGGCAAAGATTTGGAGCATTCAGATAAAAGAGAAGTATGGGACGAGACACTAAAGAAGTTAAAGGAAGGTCCTTTTAAGGATGTCCAAGATACATTAATGATAAGTTATGAAAGATTAGAGGATAAGCACCAAGAAATATTTTTGGATATTGCTTGCTTTTTCATCACTACCGACAAAACATATCCGGTTATCATGTGGAAGGATTGTGGATACTTTCCCAGCATTGCAATGAGGGTTCTATCTCAAAGGTCCTTTATCAAAATTAAAGAGGACAATAGATTTTGGATGCATGATCAAGTTCGAGACTTTGGAAGGTACATTGTTCTTCAAATATATCCTCGCAAGTTTTGTAGGGTGTGGATTCCCAAGGATGCCCTGAAACTACTGGAAGGAAAAAGGTAAACGGGAACTGCATATGTTTGAAAATATTTGGAGCAAGAAATTCTTTGAATTTTTCTTTCCCATTTAAACCAGCAATTTGATTGAAATATGCATCCAAAAAGATAGCTTTGTTTTCCGTCGCTTTTGTCTCGTCGGGGTCACATCTTCGGTCAAACCTTCGGTCAAGGGTCTCAAAGTTTGAAGGGGAACCAAAAGAGATTGCCCGAAGGTTTGCTTTATTTTCTTGGTTCCAGTGAATTTTTGAAAAAACTAAGAACAGTTTACGTGTGATCCAGGTGAAATGAAAAAAACTTGCTTTATCAAGAAATTTTTAGATTATTTTCACTCAGATATTTTCAGAATAAACGAAGAAGAATTTTTTAATTAATATGTTGAATTATATTTCCTGAAAAGTAGAAATCGAAAATTTGATTCCTTCATACTCGAAAATTAGTTGATGCAGAAGAGGAGGAAACAACCACTTGTCGAGAAAAAGAGTTTGCCATAGTTCGAGAAAGCGCATGTGGCGAGTTCAACCATGACAGAAATTGTTTGACCATGCTTTTGAGCCATCTCTGTTGTAGCTCTGTAAAACGTATGTTGCATGCTCAATATCGAGTTTGTCATGTGCAGAGAAATGAAGATGTGGAAGCACTAAGCATGACTTCCGATGGCTGCAGCCGTAGCATTGAATCTAAAGAATTAGTTGCTCTACCAAATCTAAGGTTCTTTCGAATGAAAGGCATCGATATTTTGGGCAACTTCAAGAACCTTCTTTTGGAGCTAAGATGGTTTTCTTGGGAAATTACGCATAAGGAATTTTATGCAAAGAGTTTTCATTTTCCTAATTTGGTTGTGCTAGACCTTTCAAGAAGCAATATCGAAGATGACTGGGGTGGATGGAGTCAAATGCAGGTACTATATACCTTGCTCTGTTCACCTTCTTTCCATGTTTACGGATCATTTAAGCATGGTACACGGGCCGTTCTGCCTTGATCTCAAATTTTTTGTGCTAGTCTAACTTCTAGAGTCGACTACTAACAACTAAACACATTTGAAAATCAAATGAGAGGAAACTATAGAATCACATGGCATCAGCATATCATCCCAGCAAATGATATTACGCGCGGAACATCATTGTTGTACTATAATTCGTCCATTCATTACAGACTGCTTTAGTAATCGAGGCACAGAAAAATATGATACGCGTAAAATCGGTGCTAGCAAGAATCATTAGCTGTGCTCACCGGTCCATAGTATTATTCAAGCATCCATTATCGCCTTGGTTTGAGGAATTCAAAGATTTACGTACTTTGGAGTTTGGAGTTTGGATGCTTTATGGCTTGTTGAAGTCTCTTTTCTAACGGGTCTTATATACTTTTATATTCATACTGTCTCTTTCTATTTTATTCTTCACACTTTTAAAACTCGATCATGATGAATTATTGTGACATCGTAAGTTTCTTTTTATGATGCATTACAATTTTCCTTATAGTAACTTAATTATGACTCTACACCATGAAGATGCACGAGTGAGGAATATATAGAAGTGCCCAATTCTAGACTCGAAATATAGTTTTATGTGTAACGCTCTTAAAACATGGGAAGATGTAAACTTCAATGGCAATTTGCGAGCAGATTTCTATTAATTCAATACCGAAACAAAAACTAGTTTGCGCATTGTAAAATTTGAATGATAGATGGTGAGTTCGAAATCTTGTTGATAAGTAAGAACTGATTGGCAAATTTTTAGTTCAATAAATTATCAACAAAATAACAATTTTACCATCATCAAACCTAAAAGCGGATTACCAATTGTTTTTGAATATTACAAGTGAACCCCTTCATTAATTAGTAGATTATGATTTGCGTAGATACTTTAACAAACAAAGTACTAGTTTCCATGGTAAATGGTTAGTAGATAATGGCCATTGCTTCGATTTTACCGAGTACCAAGTTTTATTTTTCAGTAACATACAAATATATTAATTGATTAATCAAGTTGAAATACTCTTTTAGACTACGAACTATCTTTTGCTGGTTGATTATGGATTGCTTATACACTTTACTAGTAGTATTGGTTGACAATTGCAACTTATGAACAGAAAAACTATCGTACTATAAAATCACAGTAAAATGTTAGATTTATTTTGATTTTACAAGTACTTAAGCTTGCGAGTCAGAAAATGACTGACGAGATGATTGATTTACCAGGCTGCCCTAGTAGATTATAAACAGCCTTTCGTTTTTGTACAAATGAGCGGGTTTTTCATTTGTAGAATTTGAATTAATTGCTTATATAGTTTACTAGTGGTGTCGATTACCAGTGATATTCTACAAACAAACTGTTTTATCACTATAAATCTCTAGTAGCTTATGAATTTTACTACTAACTTACTATTCCACCACTAAGGTTTAGATACGAGTAGTAAATTTATAAAAAAGGAAATAATTTTCAATTACATTGACCTAGTTGCGCCAATTGCAAGTAAATGAGAGAGTATATTGAATTATAAGAATGATAATATTTACTCTGTAAAAAAATATAGGATGATCGATGTGTTTCATTCTTTTTAACTCCACATTGTCTTTTCCTACAGATGACTAAAAAATTAAAAATTTTGGATTTAACGGATTGCACAAAGTTGACGAGGACACCTGACTTCTCTAATTTCACGTCTTTGGAGACGTTAGTACTTGCTCGATGTTCCAACTTAATCGCAATTCACCCCTCCATTTCTAAGCTTCAACTCCTAGAGACTTTGAATGTCAAAGGGTGTGGTTCTCTTCAGGAGTTGCCTGAAGAAGTCAGTTCTCTACAATCTTTGAAGCATATCATCATGCCTGAAAATTTTCAACCCTTGAAGCTTCCGGAGAGATTTGGCAACTTGAAATCTTTGTTGAGTCTTAGATTAAGCCTGCACCCCAAAATGTGCCGACTTCCAGACTCAATTGGAGGGGCGATGAATATTACATGCTTAACTTTACGCGAGTGCGTGGGGATAAAGGAACTTCCAAGCTCAATTGGGGAATTAAAAATGTTGGAAGAGCTGGATATATCAAACTCAGGCATAGTTGAACTACCTGATCTGATCGGAAACTTAAAGAAACTAAGGGTGTTGGCACTAAGTAGAACGAAGATAAAGGAGTTTCCCCATACTATTGGAGGACTGGAGATGCTTGAAGTTTTAGATGCCCACAAAGCCTGGGATCTGACAGATAAGAACTTGGAGGAAATTGGGAAGCTATTTCATTTGAAGACATTGATCTTAGCATTTACTAGTGTTTCTAGACTGCCTCCAGAGATAAGTCGTCTCCATCTCCAAAAACTTGATGTAGGTTCAATTGACCTTCAACAAGTGCCGTCTCTTCCATCAAGTTTGAAATTCCTTGTGGTTCAAGCTATGGACTTCTCTGTTGTCCCTCACCCCTCAAGCATCACCGATTTAGAACAACTGGAATTATACAGATTCAGCAATTTGAGACGTAGACATCACTCTACTAGGCGGGACTATGACTCAAAACTTAAAGCAGCTTTGATGAGGGAGCAACCGTGCTATCAGCTTCCATCTCATTTGTCGGACTTGAAACTCAAAAGCATTAGTCCACTGCCACATTTTTCCAACTTATTAAATTTGAGAGTTCTGCATGTAATTGAATGTCCAATATCACGCCTGCCGGTCACACTAGGTCTAATACATCTGAGGAAACTGTACATAATAAGATGTGAATGCCTTGAGGAAATACCTGGTCTGTCACTCTTGAGAAGTCTGGAGCGCTTGGAACTAAAGGGCTTGAACAGGCTAGTTGAGATTCAAGGTTTGTCGGAACTGGAAAATTTGCAGTACCTCCTCCTTTCCAGTTGTGATTTAATAGGACAGTTACCCAATTTATCCAAGTTGGGTAAGCTACAACATCTAGAGCTAGAAGCTTGTCCAAATTTAAGACCCATTGAGGGCATCGAGGGCTTAGAAAGCTGGGTGTTTTGTAGTCGTGGCCGCACTATCCTGGAAAGATTGTTGAATATCTCGAGATCGACTTGGTTTTCCCACAGATTGCCTATAACCGATGTGTTCCTAAGTTTTAAGGGACCAGACACTCATCATAGTATTGTCAGTTATCTTCACTCTCGGATGCTTTGGAAGCAAATGTCTGTTTACAGTGATAATGATGACTTGAGGTCCAATGAAGAGACTGGGGAAAAGATTCTACAAGCACTCGCTAATTCTAATATCTACATACCCATCTTCTCTAGAAACTATGCTTCCGGTCATTGGTGTCTCCGCATACTTGCTCACATGGTTAAATGCACATCAGAATCAAAGGGGAAAAGAAGAATCCTCCCCGTTTTCTATGATGTGGAGATTGATGATGTTAAGCTAAAAACTGATTTATACAAAAGCGACCTAGACAAGCACCAGGCGAACTTCAACCATGATGAAACGAAGTCATGGAAAGAGGCCCTCATTAAGGTCGCAGCATTGAGGGGTTTCGTCTTAAAAAACAACAGGTAAATCTGCTCTTTCGCCACTAAATCATGAGGTAAACAAGTCATTCAATTGAACTCTCCCAACACTCAAGAATTTCAAAGTTATTGCAATGCAACCCTTTTGCATACAAATTGTCCACTCAAGCAAATTCAATTTTATAGAATAAGAAGCAGATCCGGAGGAACTCCATGGTCGAATAGAACGAAATTGCATACTATTACGGCCGCACACATACATACATACACACATACATATATATATTTTATATATATATATATATATATATTCGGAGTTAAAGATCTTCAGGTTACAAGTGTTTGAGAAATCAAATCAATGGTTAGATCATGACTTTAAGGGAAAAGAGCACCACAAGGGCTGTAACTTTCGTACGGCACTCACTTAAATACCATAACTTATAAATAGTGCTCACTTGAATGTCATAACTTTCTTTCTGATTATTTGAGTGCCATACAACTTTTCAACCGATTATTTTAGTTCTGTAACTTTTTAAAAATGTGCACCATAAATGCTATGCCACATCGTATTTCTGAAACCTGCTTGAACTTTAAAAAAAAAGGATGATTAATTGAAAACAATGATACTCAAGTAAAATTTTTTAGAAGTTATGAAACTTATGTGATTGGAAAAAAAGTTATGACACTAAAGTAAACGCCATACGAAAGTTGTAATGGTGTGGTATCCTTATCCTTCATCTTGAAATCCTTTAAATTTTGTCTGTCCAACTAAAATGAGCTGTCCTTCATTTGTGCATTGCTGCAGCTACGAAGAAGTACTTCAATCGGTTACTGAAGAGGTTTATAAGGCAAGGAAATTGTTAGATGTTGACTCTTGAAGGCTTCTTTTGGTCGGTTGTCAAAGTAAAGGTGAATGTGTTTGCTATCAATGAAATGAAATTCTCGCCAACTCCATTCTGATTCTATTGTTTGGAGGATCTAGATATTTCATGTGTTAATGAAATTGGTTTACGCTGCTAATGCTTATGTGCATTATTTACAAGGTTAACTAATATGTATGAACAAGTATATCAGTGAACTCCCACGCTTTATTAGAGGGTTAGTTAAGCTTATACGTCAAGATTTACAAGTGTGCTTTGCAATAAAAGAAAAGGAGCTCCATACACAGTTGGGAAAATTTGAATCATTGGTAGAGTTGGATTGGCAACTCTTAAAGATAGTTGATTTGCCTGATTTACTTGTAAGAGTTTTCCAAGTGTGAGTTACATTAATTGATATTATAATTTACCGTTTTACGGGGTTGATTTAATGTGAGATAGAAGATTTCTTAATTAGTATAATATGGGGCTAGCTAGTATGGGCCAAGTTGAGCCCGACCCATAAAGAGAGGACATGGTTGGAAACTCTATAAATAATACTCAAGTTTCTCATTTAACCTTAATACACACAATTATACTCACAAAGGAGTGTTTATTAAGCGCTAAGGTAAGGAGCCGTCTCGTTGAGCTAGTGATTCAAATGGCATATAGAAGAAATTCATGAGTTTGGATCATCGCTATTCCGCATCAATAATGATGGTCCAAATCAAGTTCGTTAATCTCTTTATTTATTTATATGCATTCTTGATTCTAGCTATGGAGATCTTGGGTTGCACTCTCGCGTCTTACATTTGGTATTAGAGCATCCATAGATTAGAACACAAATGCATAGTTTTTTTGCCCTATATTCGTAATTTTTTGTTCAATAAAATCAGTTTTAATTACAAATTGAGCAAAACCATAGCCGACACACCACCGAGGGAGGTTGCACATGCCTCCATGAGCAGCCATGCATCTCTAGGAGTTGGCACATGTTGAAGACACGTTACCATGTGCTCGCATGCTCGACTGCACGTGGCGATGACTAGCGCGTGTGCACACGCTAGGAATGATGTCAACCATCAGGGTCGCAGATCAACCTGACCTGACTTGGGACCTGACCGTTGACCTTGATTTGACCCCTTGTTGACCTTGACCCGATCTGATTTACCCAACCGTGGTGTTGCCTTTGCTCATCAACGCTCTCTTGGGGGCTATTGCTAGTGGTGATTAACCTAAGGAATTGGTGAAGCTAAAGCAACCAAATGATATTTGCTTTAATCAAATAAACCTTGAGCCAATGATGTTTGGGAAAATGGCTTCACATTTTCTCCAAGTTCAACACAAACACAATCTATGAGATGATTTTTTTAGAAGCTTTAAACATTAGATTGATGATGTGCCAAATAGCAGAAGGTGTAACAGCAGTGTACATGTAGGATTATATTGAAAACATAAGAGGAATAGGGATAGACTGAGTTGTGAAAAAGGATGTATTGCTGAGCATCTCCTGTTTTGCATATGTTACTTGTCAGTTTAGATGAGGTTTATAATGGTACTATGCTTGAATTTATTTTTTATGGCCTCTATGTTCCATTCATCTTTACTGGGTTGATAATTTTCTTTTTGTCTAATTCTTTTTGTAGTTTTCCGTGTATAAAGGAGCTAATAGTGGGCACTTTATAGACGTTTGATTCTTAGAAGTTCCAGTAATTGCAAGTATTCATGTTTAGCATATACAGTACAAAGAGTAGCAATGAACTAAATTATTGGTATCATTATATGAGTTGCATTGAAATAAATGGTTTCATTGTGGTGTTTTATTTCTAGTTTGCTCTTTATTTGAAATTTCTAACTATATTTTATTATTGTTGTGTAGTGTGAAGTTAATGTATCAAGATAACACGTTAATAAAGATGGGGGGATGTGAGGAGATGAATCCAATCACGGAATTGGAATTTTCTGGCGATGAAAATGAAGAAGAGTTATCTCCTACCACGAGCATCACAAATAAAGTACTTAATTCTCATTTTCCTCATTCTGATAAGAAATATACATCTGAATGCTGGAATCATTATGCGAGAATCAATGATAAGGATAGAAGAACATATTAAGTGAAGTGTATTTATTGTGGGTCTGTGCTTAAGTATTGTGTTGCTAACGGTATTTCTACAAGAACAAAGCACTTGACCATGTGCAAGAAGTTTCCTCGCAATGTAGTTAAGAGGTATAAATTCATTGCATCACGTAATGTAGACATGGCTGGCAAGGAAGGGAGAGATTCTAATAATGGTAGCATCTTATCAACATGATCGTTTAATCAAGAATGTCGTAGACAAATGCTTGCTCAGTTCATCATCCTTAATGAACAACATTTTTCCTTAGTTGAGCATGTTGGATTTCATGAATTTTTCAGTGAGTTACAACCTCTCTTTAAACATTTATCACATTTCACAGTGACAAAAGATTGCATGAAGTTGTATTTCTGTGAAAGAACTTGTTTGAAGACTTATTTTGGAAAGATTAATTATGGGATCGCACTCACTATTGATACATAGAATTCCATTCAAAATCTGAATTATTTGTGTCTCATTACACATTTTATTAATGAAAATTGGAAGTTACATAAAAGAATGATCAATTTTGTGGTGATGCATAGTTCTAAGGGTAAGAAAATTGGGAAAATTGTGGAGAAATGTATATGGGAGTGAGAAATAGGAAAAAAAAGTGTTCACAATCATTGTAAATAATGCTAATTCGAATAATGTTATAATTGACTATTTGAGGGAAAACTTTCCAAAGAAATGCTGTTGATATTAGATGATAGTGTTTTACACATGAAATGCAATGCATATATTAAATTTGATTGTGAGAGATGACTTAACTATGGTACGTGATTCTATTGCACGTATCCAAAATATGATTAGGTATGTGAGGAGTTATCCCGTGATAGCCAAAATATTTCAATCTTGCATTGAAAGTGAACATATCACTTACAAGGGTTCGGTTATTTTTGACGTTGCCATATGATGGAACTCCACTTACCTCATGTTAAACACCACCATAAAGTTTTGGGTTCTTAGCATCGTCGGCCACACCTGTGTGATTTTTATGCAAATAGCTATTTTATTTATTTTCTCAATAACCAAGATATCATAAACTTTTTCAGTTTTTTATGCAATGAGTTAAAAATCTTCAATCTACAATTTGTTTGAGCAGAAAAAGTACAAAAAAAAGTCATAAACTTATTACAATTGTACATATTTTGTACTAAACTTTTCAATTTGACCAATTTAATCATAAATATTTTCACATCGGTACCAATTCAGGTCATTCGGCCATTTTGGCTTGCCCACACTAATGTGGATGCCAACTAGTGGTGGGACGCGGACATGAAATTTTTTAATAATTTTAAATTTTTTGAATTTTTTGAATTTTTTATTCTTTTTCTTTTTCTTTTTTTTTCTTTCTTTTTTTTTTCTTTTTCCTTTTCCTTTCTCTCTTCTTTTTCATTGGACTTTCCTCGTAGTGGCTAGCAAGCCTTGAGCGAGCCTTCAATGAGACTCGCCGGCCACAAGGCAAGGGCCATGAAGCCCTCCTTGTCCATTGGCAAGGAAGCCCTCCCCAATCGTCGACAAGGGTCATAACCCTCGCCTGACCTCGGCCAAGGCCACTAGCAAGGCAACTTCGCCCAAATCTGGGTGAGGCCAATGGCTGGTGAGGGTGGCTTGCCAACCACTACAAGGAAAGTCCAAGGAGGAGGAAGAGAGAAAAGAAAAGGAAAAAGAAAAAAATCAATATAAATGTGAAAAAATAAAAAAAAATTATTTAAAAAATTGCCATGTCAATGTCTAGCCACCGATCGACATTCACGTTAGTGTTGGGCGGCCAAAATTAACCAAATGAACTAAATTGGTATCAATGTAAAAGTATTTTGGAGTAAATTGATCCAATTGAAACATTTAAGATTAAATTGATACAAATGCAATAAGTTTATGATTTTTTTTAATACTTTTACTTGTTTAAGACATCAAATCAACAAATAGAACGTCATTTTGATATCCTTCATTATGCATTTTAAATGTTTGTCGGACTAAAATAAACCGCCTTTCACTGTGCATTTTCGCAGCCCTGAAGAAAAAGTTCTTAAGGTTATTGCCAAGGCTAGTAAGAGCAAGGCAATTATAAGATGGAACTCCTGAAGGCTTCTTTTGGTTCAATGTAAAAGAGAAAAAGAATGAATTTGCTTTCTATGTCATAAAATTTTGTACAACTGCATTCTATTTTGACTCTTTAGAGGATCTATATATTTCATTTCGTAATGAAATTAGTTCACAATTCTAATCCTTTCAAGCTTTATTGCAAGGTCAGTGTATCTATATAAAAGAGAATATCAATGAAACTCCCATGCTTTATTGGAGGGTCAGTGGAACTTTCACATTTGTCTTTATAAGCTCTATCTGGACATAGAGCTTTCAAACTCAACTAGAGGGTTAATTGAGCTTCCTACGACGTTGTTCATGTAGGCCCTCTACAACAAAATAAAGGAGCTTCCATACTCAGTTGGGAAAATTAGAGTCGTTGGTTGAGTTGGATTCGCAACGTTTAAAGATAGTTGATATGCCTAATTCAATTGGAGATCTAAAGGCATTGAAATTATTAGGATGGACAACTCATCTATAAAAAGTTACCTGATACTATTGGACCACCATAGGTCTTTGAGGTTTCCATTCCAAGTTTATGGGTCAGATGGAAAATCTTTGATGAAATTAGGAGATGATATCATATGAGGATCTTGGAGTACATTCATCTGTGTTATTTCTAAATTGCCCATGACAATTTGTTCTCTCTCCCATGTTCAATTTTTTTTTTTTTTTTAGGGACCACTAACAAATTTGACGGTCACCTAAGCTTCTTTTATTGATCTTTGTTTTGGTGCATCTAGCATCCAGATTGTTCATGGTCTCATGAATCTGGTTAATTTTAGATTTTCCAGACACATCTGTTGTTTCCCTCAAGCAATATTTCCACCGGCCTCCGCGTAGTTTGTCATTATTGTGTCTTTCGCTTAAGAGATATTACTAATGCTTTCAATCCTGGAGAACGTTTTGGTTCTCGATGTTCATGAATTTAACTCTACGGGAGACTTGGATTACTTAGAATGCAATAACCATACGTGAAATTGCAGTTTCATACTTTTAGAATGTTTGTTTTCAATGTGATGATTGTTCATCAGTAACAATAATGGGGAAATTGGAAGCTGATTGCCCTTCAAATATATGAATTTCCAAATTTTCACTAAGATAAATTTTCTAGCAACAAATATCTTTAGGAATTTCAAGATAAATTTAATGGATGTTTACTAATCTTTAGTGTATTAGCAATCAAGTCATTGGATTCTAATTTCTTTCATTAAGAGCAGGAAACTTTACCATTTTTTTTTAATCTAATGATGCATTTTGGCCGGATTTTGCACAAATTGGAAATCTTCCATCAAAATGCTGATGTGGTGAATATGTGGCCAATTTTTCAAATGCCATGTCATCACACATGTTCACCTATCACTATCATGTGTCCACCGCATCAACACATCACCAGAAAAGTTTTTCTGATCATTGTGGTTAAAAAAGTGTACCGCTTGTAAAAGAAAAAAGGAAAGTAAAAAGTGATTGAGTGGTAGAATAATTGCAAAATTTGCTAAAATGCAATGTTGCATATAGATATTAGGAGCATTTGCATTACTAGTATTAAAATTTACAACAATCTTTTAACAAATTATTATTATTTAAAAGGGAGTGGGGCCGGGCCAAAGCTGGGCCTACCCGCCCCCCTCCCTCTCTTTTTTTTTTTTTTTTTTTTTTTATCTTTTTCTTTTCCCCGCGCTAGCTGGCCCACGCCTCTACAGCAGCAATGTAAATAAGTGGATCAGCAAGAACAGAAACAGAGTAGGCCACAGCACGATTCAAGGGTGAGGGATCAATCGGCCACGGCAGGCTGGCAGTGGCAGAAGCCATGTGTGCCTGCCAGTGGTCTTGAAAAGAGAAAGAGGATGTCCAGCCAAAAGGGGTTGAGGGGAAAGCTTGAGAAACGGACAGAGGAGAGCGTTTTATTTTTCCTTTCCTTTTTTTTTTTTTTTTTTTTCGGAGAAAGGGCGACTGAGAGATAGTGAGAGCTCCAAACACCTCAGCCACGCGGGGACCCGTTCGACGACCTCTCCCAGCGACATCCTCTAACCGTACAGGCGATCCTCGGCTCTGCTATTGTCTTGTTTTGACCACACCAGGCCGGAGCTCGTGGTCGTCCAGTTCACGTGATCTCTGCCCCCGTCGGTCCTATGCTCTGTTGTCATCTGTCTCTGCTTGTCTTCTGTCGAGAACCCAGCGCGGGTTCGAGTCCCGTTCGAGTCAGAAACTCCATTACCCGTGTCGCACGTCACTGTTTGTGAAAATGCCTCAACTAGATCCGCAAACTTTTTCTTGAGTTTGATTTGCTTCGGGAAATATAGGTCGTTTCGTGCATCCTTTGTTTGCGCCATGACAGGTTCGTGGAGGGATAACATTTACGGGGGCTGGAAGTCGGCTCGGCTGAGGACAACCGTGTGTCGCTTGGACTTCGACTAACGGAGGAGTCAAGGTCAGTCACAGTTTGGTCTGAGTCGGGTGTGTCGCGCATAGATCGCTCATGAAGACGTTCCAGTAGCCAACGGTGGTCGTTGGAGGATCAAGTGATTCTTGATTTAATATAGGATCATTGGCGTTTCGTTGTTCTGAGTTTAATGGACGTCGTTGGTTTCTAAGCGTGCTGGAGAAGGCGTGTCGAAGCAAGCGATGGGAGCGAAATGGGTATTAAGGCAGGTGGGCGCAGCTTCTAGTTATAATCGGGTTGGTGTTTTCGAGTTTGGATTGACCAATTGAAAGAGGGCTTCAGTAACGGGCTTAGTGTTTGCTTTAGGAAAAGAGCAGGGCTGATGTTTTAATTAAAATAGGCCTAACTAGTAAGCCCATTTGAAGCATGTCTTTTTATCACCAAACCCGACCTTAGTTTGGACACAGCCGCAGAATTAGGCCCGCGCCTTCACGGGTCCAGTCCCATACTCGGACCGGGCCCATAATGTCCTTTTGTTTTGCTGGTGGGGCCTCAATTTTGAGCTGGACTGGACCCGCATATCAGGCCCAGTCTGTGTGAGGGCCTGGCGACCCCGGCTGGATCGTGTCCCTATTTCCAGATTAAAAATCAAAATTTCATTTTTTAAAAATTTTAAAAAATTCCGAAAAAAATATATTTTTTTCTAAAATTAGGAAAAAAATTAAAAATTATTTTTTGAGTATTTTTTCTTAAAATGTGTGAAACTTTTTTTTTTTAAAAAAAAAATTGTGCTCAAAATTGAATAAGCTTTTAAAGTTTTATAACAAGGTTTAAGATAAATGCTCTTCATTGTCTACTTTCAATATATTGATTATTGTTTTCTTTTAGTCTATTTAGGAATGGCATTTGTCTTACTTCTTAGTGTTGGATTATTATTTTTTCTTGCACTTTATTTAATGCTTCATTGATTGATGAATATGTTTTAATGATTATGTACCCATATAATCAACTCACATATTAATAGATAGATTTAGAATTAATCCAAATTGCTTGACAAACATCTTGAAATGACCAATATTAGGTTATGAAAGGACACTAGTTGATTAATTAGTGTAACCAAGTTTCCGGCTCTATATTCTTCTTGTCATGTCTAAAGTGAGGAACGCTTCAAAACCTCACTTAATTTTTATTTGACATCAATAAGCTAGAGGTGACTCCTAATTAGAAAATCTTTAAAGTGTCAATTTAACTTGACATTAAATATCCTAACATTGCATGAGATATAAGTTTGAGAAAACCTACACCTGATTGAGGGCCAAAGGCCTACCTTTTAGGCAATATCACTTCCCTTTAGAGGGAAAAGGTAGGTCACGACACATATTATATAATCACATAAAGTATAATCCATAAGTCAAGACAAGCACACTGTAATTATAAATAATTCAACACAAATACAAACAAAAGACAACAAAAGCCAAAGCCCACAAGAATGGAGCCATAAAACAAAGGAGTTTACCATCACACACTTAAGTCACGTGTAATCGATTATATATGTGTGAAATATCGTTTCTTTTCCTATTCTGTAATAAGCATCTTAACTTTTTTTCAATTTGACTAATGTCGGACCAAATTTCAGTGTAGATGTAGACCGATTTGACTGTCATTTTGATATCCTTTTATTGTGTGCTTGAAAAAAAAATTTTTTTTTTTTCATTGTTCATTACTGTAGTCTTGAAGAAGAACTTGAATCGGTTGTTGACGAGAATTCTAGACATCTGAAATATGCCAATGCAAGAAGCAGGACTTGGAAGTATTTAAATTGCTATAAAAAAAATAAAACAAAAAATGGAATTCCATTTTAAGTAATATCTCTTCATCTATTTTGTAAGTGACTTTTGTACAAGTGAATGTTCAATAGAGCCCAAATTGTAATTGTATATAAACTGCAAAGCTTAATCAAAAGATTAGTTATGAAACATATTAAGATAAAAAGGGAAATTGGGTCCAAGTCAGAATGTTCTATAGAGCAAAGATGGCAGCGGCTGGAATTTTTGCTGGTGTGAAGAGAAACTAAAGACACGATCAACACAAGAATGGACTAGAACAGGGGTGTGGGTGTAAATTGGAAAAAATAAAAGACTAGAAATCATTTAAGAGAAATCACAAAATTTTGGGAGTGGGGCCATATCTTGCTAAATGAAAAAACAAAAAAATCACGTGGAGTTTTAGCTAAAAAGAGAAAAGAAAAGAAAAGAACCACGTGGAGAGGACAATACCCACGAATCTCTTCATTTTCTGAGAAAGCGTACTATTTTCACAAATAATTGTGTGCATGTGAAGGTCAAAGGTCTCAATCATTTGTAGAGAGAACCAAATGAGATTGACTGATGGTTTGCTTAATTTTCTGGGTTCCAGTATATCGAAAGAAGCATTTTTGAAATTTCAAAAACAAAGAAAAAGAAAATAAGAGCGTTCAAGTGTTATGTAGCCCTCTCGAACCAAGATAACGAATGGAGTTTGAAGCGTTGACATCCTAGACAACACCAAACAAGGCCAATCTGCTAAGGAACATATTCAGCCCAGACAGTCACAAACCAAACCCAGCCCAGGTTCTTCCAACTCAAATCGAGCCCAAGTCTACTCACATTTGCCTCAAGGCCACCACGGTTGAATTAAACCTGAATCTGACCAAGCCCGCCCAAGGTACCCACTCATATTCCCAGAACTCCAGCCTCTTCACCGCATCGTTCCCGAACATCAAAATTCCTTCTTCTCTTTTATTTCAATATTAAGGTTTTTGAAGAAAAGGAAAAACGCACACCAAAGGGAAAGCTCACTCGTTGACAAAGCTCTCAAGCACTAAGCAAACGCTCACTGTTATCCACTACCCCGTAGCCACTACAACCCGGAAACTAACGGTCCCTCTTTCGATCGGACTTTAACTCTGGCGGCGCTAGATCTTCATCTCCAACCACCATCGTCTATCCCTTACCATATATCGACCTAACACCACTGGGCCATCACTAACCACCACCTTGGCTTATCACCGAAAAGACCAAATTCGCCACGTCTACCATCACATTGGCCACTCATCCCATTCTATGAAGGAGACACAGGATATATCAAACAAAGTGCAATGCAGTGACTTCACTGTCAATAAAAATCAAGTTTAACAACTAGTGACCGAACGAGCCACATCAAGATGCACCTTCAGATTCGAACCAAAACAAAAATCATTTTCTTAAACACTTCTCAGAAACATTTCGTCGAGCAAGTCTCAGGCGTTTGACTAAAAGCGATATGGCATGTCGATGACCCAACACTTTGGTGTCGAGTTCATCCTACATCAATCAATCAAAGGACATCTTAAGTCGATGAAAATATTTTAGACAGATCCTTGACATGCTTTCACAGAAACAAACCAAACCTCGGTCTCATTTTTACAACAACACTAACTGAGGCATTATATCGACTATCGAGCATTTAAAGCACACTCGCTGAAAGAGAAAGAAAAACCAAACTGACAAGGCTCAAACTTGCGCCCAAATTTGCGACCATCAACAAGCAACAATCTAAAATAGCAGCGCACAAACAGATGGGGACGGGACTCGCGCGAACCAGACAACAAAGCGAGGCAAAACAGGGCACAAAAATGGAGAAAAGCAGAGGGCGGTCGGCATGCTCCCCTACCCGGCTCAACGGCGGCGAATGGGGGCGAGCTCGATAGATCGGACTACGTCCGGTCGCCCCGCAAGCCCCGAACCGGGATCCTCGGGAAATCAACGCAACTCGAAACAAATGAAAAAGAAACGAACAGAAACCTACCGTGGGGAGAGGCACGCGTTGGCGAGGGTCGGCGGCCGAGGTCCAAGCGCGGCGGCTACCGGAGGAGGCCCTTCACTCACAGCCTCACTCTTCGCTCTCTACTTCTTCTCTCTCTCTCACTCTCTCCCCCTTTCTCTCTTCTCCCCCAATCCCCCTTGGCTCGCTCTCTTTCCCTTTTAAGTTGCCCAGCGCGCATGGCCTCCTGCGACGCCAGCTACCCCTGCCGGCCTGATCCCCGACAGGACGTCTTCGCGCGGCACTCCCTGCAGTTGTACTGTTCCCCATCGTACCAGTGTCCTCGTCGCGCTCCAGAGGGTGCGAGGGAAAGAGAGGGAAGAGATGAGCAGTGCGCGGGCCGGGCGGGAAGGGGAAAGAAAAAGAGGAAAGGAAGGAAAAGAAAGGTCGGGCCGGGAAAAAGAGAAATGGGCCGACCCATACGGAAAAAGAAGAGGGAAAAGAAAAGAAGGACCCGGCCCTGCTTTTTCTTCAATAATTTTTTTAAAATAATTAAATTTTCTTTTCTTTTCTTTAAATTTCATTTTGATTTTTTTTTCTATTTTTCTAATAAATTCTATCACTATTAATACAAATGTTCCTAATATCTACATGCTATGCAATTTAAATGAAAACTATTTTTGTTTAAGGACTAAAGATTAATCCATAATTTTCTATGCAATTAAATCCTCAATTAATAGCCAAAATCCATGTGTTAACAATTAGAATGGATTGTTTAGTAATGAAAAAGTTATGTGGCTCGTATACGAGCCTGATGGATGAAATCTCAGTTGAAATTAGGAGACTATTCCATTTGAGGATGTTGGATTGAATCATTCTCCAATGGTATTTATGGATTCCCATGACCATTAGTTGTCTTTCATCTCCACAGAATTTCTCTCTGGTTGCTATTTTAGATCCGGAGCTTCTCTCTATGACCTATCCATCTTTCTTCCATGGGTTTGTACCACAAATTTTTTTAAATTGTACACCCATGCCACATTTATTTAGACTATTTTTTTAATCACAAAAACTCTTAAATTGGTATGCTTGTGCTTCCTTTACCCCCAAACTATATTTGCATCATAAAAAGATCCCAAATAAGTACTAAGCCAACCCTCTCGAACAGGTGTCGAGGAAATGATAGATTTAGAGTTAATACCGAGTCGAGGACTAACGGTCTTTACTCAGCTTGAGTTCTCTCAATCCTTACCTCGTGCGACGCTGCGATTTTAATTTTAATTTGATTAACTCTATGAGAATTCTATATGAAAAGTCACTACCAGCCTATTGGGGTTGGTTGGAAATCAAATGAGGTATAAGAATATATCTCACTTTCTATACAACTAGAGATCTAGGGTTAAGGCCTTGATTACACTAGTTATCTAATTAGTGTCCTTTCGGTACCTAAATTTGATTATATGTCAACTAAGTGTCACGTGCAATCTTTTATTTACCCAATTATGAATCTTGAAGTTCCCATCCCCTAAATGTCCTTGCGATGTTTTTACATTTATTTTAATCCAAGAATGAAACCCGATCTCAACTATGAAAATGAATCACAAGACAAATAATGATATAAAAGTAGTCACAACTAGGGGTGAGCATCGGTCCAGGGTTAACCCCGACCGACCTTGGACCGGCCCAACCCTGCTGATCCTAGTCCCGTTCTCAGGGAGATAGGATCGGTCCTTGGTCCTAGAATTCCTAAACCATCATTGTGCGAGTTGGTCTTCGGTCTTAAGAGTTCCGGGTCGGTCCAACCATGACTATATATATATATATTATTTAATAACTTAGATTTTTAATGTCTTTTACGTCAATAGTCATAATTTACAAATGGGGGAAAATGTTTTTGTGAGGAGTCCTCACGGCGTCCAAAAAGGCATAAACAACTCCTGATGAAATCATCCTCTCAAGTATTCGTTCTCTTCTGTTTTATTTGTCCTTTTAGTCTTCAATTTGCCAAAATCGAAAGAAACAACTTCTCCGCGACTCACTTCGTTTGCTTTGGGTCACTTGTGCCGCTTAATGCTCGCTTGGCTTGTTACTTCCTGCTCGACATTTGACGCTTATTCTGTTCGATGCTCACCCCACTTGACCCTCACCGCTTACCTTTATTAATTGACCTCGCTCATTATTGAACCCATTTGGTCGGTATGGTCATCGATTGCTTTTTTTTTTTAAAAAATGAAATAAAAAATTATTGGTTGGTCCTGAATTGACCCTAAAAAACCAAACCGAACCCATTGGGTCAATTTAGTCATCAATCGCTTTTTTAAGAAGTACAAAAAATGAAATAAAAAATTATTGATTGGTCCTAGGTTAACTTTAAAACCGGACCAAACTCATTGGGTTAGTTCGGTCCTTAATCGTTTTTTTTTAAAGAGTACACAAAATGAAATAAAAATTATCAATTGGTCCTAGGTTGATCTTGGAACTAGACTAAACCCATTGGGTCGATTTGGTCTTCGGTCCCAAGCTCAATAGGGTCGGTCTTTGATTCCAAAAATTGAGGACCAGCATTGTGTGAGTTGGTCTTAGGGTTAGGGGGCGGACCAGCCCAACCTAGACCATGCTCACCCCTAGTCACAACAAACACATCAACAATAGTAATGAAGAATGAGTAGAAGATATAATATAGTAAAGTAACCCAATATGAGTCGGGTAAAGAATATTACATGACATTGTTATTAAGCCTCAAGACAAAGAACTCCCATGAGTTCAATTCAATTTGAGTTCCATTTTTTTTTTTTATAAAGGATTAATCTCTCAAAACTAAACTAATTTTAATACTAAAATCTAACAACATAATCAAGGCCTTTTTTTCTAATTATTTTTAATTTTTTAATTTGATAAAGGAAACATGAGGTG